>NC_051119.1:6985061-7036784 GCF_014839805.1 Manduca sexta
TATTCATGACACTGTTACAAAATATCATTCCTTCTTAATCAAATTTCGGCTACAGCGGACAATTATGATGGAAATCAGCCAAGTACGCGAACGTATTTTAGTGCAAAAGTATGTGCGCAATACACAGGTGTAGTTCGGTTCCATAACTTTCATAGTCCGGTGAGACGGCATTAAAGTAAAGACAAAATATACGCAGTAAGGATAACGGAAAGGGGCGGTGTGTTGGTTTCAAACAACGTAACTTACCATAAGAAAGTGTAATAATGATGGTATTCTATGAGGCCTTGGTATTCATGTCGTGCCGGCCCATTTATATTACGTCTTAATAATGTTACTACCTCCGGTGGCTTTGACCTAATGGTAGAGGTAGTCCGCTACATCCTCATATAATAGCGTCAGCGTATATTTTTTTAATAGAGCAATTCTACTTGAATGAATTTAAACTTCTCATATGTAGATGTTGTCACCTGTCCAGTTGATGGTGAAGCGACTCCAACAATAAACGTTAGCGTAAATATTTAGGCGGCCGTGTTTTGTATTTTTTTTTGTTGCTTTGAATGACGAGATGATCTTGTCCTTCGCCTGATGGTAAAGTATAGGACCGCCCATAAACAGAAGAATCACCATTGAAAATCTTGAATCACAAAATATTGTTTGGTTTTCCACTGCGCTCGCCATTCTGAGACATGAGATGTTGGCGGCAGAAATAGATATTGCGGTGGTACCTACCCAGGCGGACTGTCATCACATATGAGGGATGTATCAATAGTTTTGTGTTTTAAAGATAATATCGCGGTTGTTACAAAGTTAATATTGTGAAATATAAGATGGTGTGTTTATTATGCAGGTTAAATATGGCCATTCCCCGAACAAACGGCCTTGATCATTCATTCCACAAATATACAGGAATATGCAAAGACTTAGGAGTAATTGATTTAGAAAAGCAATTTTAGGTGTGTAT
Organism: Manduca sexta; assembly: GCF_014839805.1. NCBI lineage: Eukaryota > Metazoa > Arthropoda > Insecta > Lepidoptera > Sphingidae > Manduca > Manduca sexta. Next base: position 6,986,023 of record NC_051119.1, read on the forward strand.
CAAAAATTGTAACTACTGAAAAGTTTCTTATTAAATTATTTATCTAATTATATTGGTTGTAAATGAACTTAATGTGTATTTGAATAGGAGGGCGCGGAATCAAAACCTTTTGTGAAATTTTTATCATTAAATTATAGAAACGATGTCCACATTATAAAAGCAGTGTAACAATGGAAGTAAAGATTTTATATTGCAGAAATATGATGTTAAATAATTTTACATCTATATAATAATAATAATAATAACTTGGCTTAGGCCCGTGCTAACCGTACCTCCGGATAGGAGAGATTTAAAAAATAAAAATAAATAAATAATAATAATATCAGCCCTGTATTATATACTTGCCCACTGCTGAACACGGGCCTCCTCTACTACTGAGAGGGATAAGTCTTAGTCCACCACGCTGGCCTAGTGCGGATTGGTAGACTTCACACACCTTCGAAATTCCTATAGAGAACTTCCCAGATGTGCAGGTTTCCTCACGATGTTTTCCTTTACCGTTAAAGCGAACGATAAATTCACAAAGAATACACACATGATTCTTTATAAAGTCAGAGTAGTGTGCCCTTGGGATTTGAACCTGCGGACATTCGTCTGGGCAGTCCGTTCCACAACCAACTAGGCTATCGCCGCTTTTACATCTATACTAATATATAAAGCTGAAGAGTTTGTTTGAACGCGCTAATCTCAGGAACTACTGGTTTGAACTGAAAAATTATTTTAGTGGTGGCAAACCTTTTGTTCGTGGAAGGCTATAGGCTACATATCATCACGCTGTCAGCAATAAGAGCGGAGCCGCAAAAGTTAGTGTATTATAAATTTCGAATTAATAACTTCTACAAATACGGTTAAGGCGCCGCTTTGCTTGGGGCATCGCCTTAATGTATGGTTCTCTTACTTAGTTAACAAATGATTTAGTTTTTGATAATGTTGATCGTTGAAAATAATATGTTATAACTAGTAATTGCTTGCAGTTCCGCCTGTGTGAAAACGTTTGTCTAGAATAAAAGACTAGCAATATATAGGTTAAAACTGTATTCAATTCCATGCAGTAGTTTTTGCGTGATGCTTGTACAAACATATAGACAGGCGAAAATTATAAAAACTTGTATAGGCTTCTGTTGCTCTCATAAAGACAGAGGTTTCTTTTTATATTAAATCCAATCCAATTTATTTGGTTTGGCTTTTTCTATATCTCATTTATAAAAAATCTGCGAAATGCTGTGCATATGTGTTCTATTTTTAAATAGTGAACTGTCAAATATTAAGGCGTGTACCTACACATCGCCCTTACAAATGATTTGAATCGTAAAATGCGATTCACATGAGCGGTCACACTAGCGATAAAGGCGCGTGCACATGCGCAGCGATGCGGCAAATCCCTCGATTTTCACACGTCGTGTCTGTCTGTCTGTCACGCGATAGGCGGGGCTTATTGTATTATGGGATGTGGTGGTCTAGTCTAGTGCGCTTGTGATTTGCATTGTGTTTATTATATTTAATCGTAAAACGGGTTAGTAATGACAAAAACAATTAAGATTCATTTTCTCATTGGCTGATTTAAAATTCAAATAAATAAAAAAAAATATAAAATTAAAATAAATTTTTTTATTGCAGTTATTATTTAAATAAAATTTGTCCAGATTTGGCCTTGTCGGGTTGTTTAAAGACTGCACACCCAAAGGCTCTGAGTTCAAATCCCAGCTCAGGAAATCACTTTATGTGCTTATCTAATACGATTTGCCACAATTTGATCTCAAAGGATTAGGAAGAGGTTTTAAAACTAAGTCAAATTAATTCCTTTTGCAACATGCTATATAAACTCCATTTCACCAAACTCACATTGGAATGAGATACAGGCAGGTGGAAGAAGTTTTTTATTAAAAAATATGTTACACGATCGATATTTAAATAGCACTAAAATAACGTAATACCACGACGCAGTAAGTATATGATTTGCAAATGAACGTACACTGCAGTCTAATCAAAACCGGTTGTGTTATTTTGGGCATGTTTATGAAAGTAACATAAAGGCCGCTACAGACAATATTTTTTATGTAATTGAACTATAAGACTGACTGTTTATATTTACTATCCATAATGGCAATATCACCCTTAATTCTATTTACCAATCTTTGTATGGAACCGATTGCGTTCGGCGTCCCAAGGCATTAAATGTTATGGTTTGTAAAGACAAATGGATTTGTGATAAAATATTGTTATTACGCTGCAGATTGACGCCAATAATACGCGCTTAAGAAAAACACTACCTTATACGATATTTAAAATCTAGCAGAAGAACGCATTTGTTGTTTGTATGTGACGTAGCACACGTGACACTGGATTTAAATTTAGAATTCGTTTTTTAAACTTCGATACCAAGTGACACATTAATCTGTTTTATTTTTAATTGCAATTCTAAATTCAAATATTCTCAAACATCTGTCTTCACCTTTACTTCTACCGTATCAATATTAAGTTTGTATCGGGACCCCCGAAGGCTTCCTAAATTACGTAAAACAGAAATGCAAAACAAAATCGATCATGCGTCGTGCCTTCATTATAAGCAAGAAAATTCACTCACCCACGTATTATATTTGTTTTACTTCTTAATTTGAATACGTAATGTTATTATGCGATCAAATTCGGGCGATTGCTCGAGACATTTTAACTGGGTATCAATTTCTTTATTGCGCAACAAATTTCAACAGATTTGAGACATTTTATTAAAACCGTTATGATAAAGACCGAAAGTGCTTTACCTTTCTTTGAAAAAAAAGGGTTTGAATTTGGATACAACTTATTTAAAATATTTATTGTTTTTGAATTTGTAGACTCAGAGAATTTTGTCTTTGGAAAACTACTGACTATCACAAAACAAAAGAAATGTGTAATATAATTTATTCACTTCTAACACTTTTTTATTCCCTAATTCACTCTTAACCCAATTATTCAATTATTCATTTTAGAAGAAGGATGGCCAGTGCCAAATTTCTACGTATCAGTTGTTTGTGGTTTACTCCTGGTTGAACAAAAAAACCTAATCGGAATCCAGTAACTGGCCAGTGTGCAGCCACGCGCCACGAAAAAGAATCATTTACATTCTAAAGAAGCGATTAAAGACCCAATAGCCGTCTGCTGTTGGCCACCCTGTATGATTAGTTGATATTGGCATGTTGGCAGCACTTTGCGCCTGCGGCGACGGGGTGCGCACGCGACTGGTCAATTACAAGCATGCGATTGGAGGGTTCACGGTGGTCAGAAGTCGCAAGTCGCAACTGTCCCGCGGAGTTGATGAAATTTTGTTGGCTTCGATCAAAATATTTTCTAATTCTAATTTTGTAGTTCTAATATTTGGATAGTTGGGTTAAAAAATAATAATTTTAAACTAATGTAGATGTATATTAGGCTTCTAAATTTGAAAATTTAATTTGATTAATTGAAATATTTTTATTATTATAGCTTTCGAAAATCATATCTGAATTGGGCTTCCATAACGAATAGGTATATTGGTAAAAAATATATATTAACAAAATTTATCACTTCTCTACCATATTTTTATAAAAAATTATCGTAACGAATATCGATTTAAATCGATAAAAAATGTATAATTGGGTTAACGTCTTGAAAATAAAGACAGTTGAGATTGGCTTAGCGTGATATAGTTTCGGATTCACACTTTATTTCGAATAGTTTTGCCCCCAAGCTATAATTTAGAAAGGCGAACAGAGATTAATCAATTTACGATGGACAATTAAATTAATTTAAAAAATACTGTAAATGTTATTGACGGTTCCTCGATTTGCGTCACGAATATGGTCTTTTTAACCAACTTAAAAAAAGAGGAAGTTATCAATTTGACGTGTATTTTTTTTTTATTTTTAACTGACTTCTTGATAGGAGGTTATGAATTCTACTGTTTTTTATGTTATTACCACAGGATTTCTGACTGGCTGAACCGATTTTGATGATTTTTTTATTAAAGCTAGTGCTTCCATCGTGGTCCCTCCTTCAAAAGGTAACCAGTATAGTAACGTTAAATTATTTTTTGGTTTTTAGTGGTTTATGAAAGCGATATAATTTTTTGTTGAAATGTTATTTTTTTTATTCAGACATAGTACAGAATACAAAATTACATAAGTATAGTTACATTAATATCTTTTTAGCTTGCACTCTCAATTCTGATGCCCAATCATGAAACTTGTCTAATCATCATCATCTTCAGCCTTTGGAAGTCCACTCCTGAATAGTGCTTATAGGGCTCCCTTAAAGATTTCCAGATGAAAGTGTTAGCTGCGGCCTGTATCTAATATTATGTAGCAATTTAAGATATAATAAGGGAAGCGGCGATATAGTAGTTGGGAGTGGAACGAGCTGCCGAGACGAATGTCGGCAGGTTAATAACCCAAACGCACCTCTGATTTAAGAAAACTTAACGAAAATATTAATTTTACATAACTGTCAATTGTTTTGAAATAACTGTCAGCGATTGACAGAATGCGCGCTGCAAATTCATAGTTAAGACGGGACAACGTCTGTCGGATCAGCTAGTAATATAGAGATAAAGATTTATTGAGATATTACTTATACATCTGCCAACCTGATTTTAATTCGGTACTACAAAAACTAAATTATGAGTTTTAATAATATTTTTTTCAAAACGAAAAGGACATTACCAAAGATCATTGAACTGAGAATATTTCATAATTAAGGTTCCAGAAATCGTTCAGGTTGAGGAGACGCGTGACGGAACGAAATTTGCTCTAATTTCTTTGCGGTCGGCGCACGCGCCGCTTTGCCGCGAAGATTCACCGGAATTACCTAATTTTGCGGTGACCAGACGTTTATAAAACATTTAAGTGTTCTTTGATAAAATAATGTATTAAGGAGATATATTAAACCTTAAAACCTTCATTAATTAAAATCCAAGTGTAAATCTATGTCTTTGTGATTAAGTTTAAAAAATAAGTTAGTATTCTGAAAGACATCGGATGCAAGACACAAAGTCCATATCCTGGGTCAACATATAGGCCACTAATTAAAGCCAGAAATAACAAATTTTAAAGTAATTGGCTAGAAGACATTCATTACCCACGACATTGTATTTTGTTATGATTTAACCATAATACAAAATCATATATTTGTTTAGCCCGTCGTGAATAATAAAGTTCCCAAGGGATATATTGTGTTTATGGTCACCCCATATCGTTAAAAAAGGTAAAAAAGTAGACCATAGTGAGAGCATGTGTGAAAACAAATGGTATAGGGTCACGCGACGAACTGTTTGATTTGATTTTAAAGGTGTTCACTCGAAGAAAGAGAAGAGTATGCTAAGGTAGGTCGAGAGGTAGGTAGGTTGAGAGATAGGCAGGTTGAGAGGTAGGTAGGTTGAGAGATAGGCAGGTTGAGAGGTAGGTAGGTTGAGAGATAGGCAGGTTGAGAAGTAGGTAGGTTGAGAGATAGGCAGGTTGAGAGGTAGGTAGGTTGAGAGATAGGCAGGTTGAGAGGTAGGTAGGTTGAGAGATAGGCAGGTTGAGAGGTAGGTAGGTTGAGAGATAGGCAGATTGAGAGGTAGGTAGGTTGAGAGATAGGCAGATTGAGAGGTAGGTAGGTTGAGAAAGGTATGTTAAGGTGGTTTGGGCATTTGGAGAGGATGGATGATAGGAGACTGACAAAGAGGGTTTATAAGGCGAATGTGGATGGAAGAGCCGGTAGGGGTTGACCTTCGAATGTCAGATATATGACATTCTCAGTAAAGGCCAGGTCAAAAATATCCGGAACCGGCGAGAATGCATGCAAAGATTGAATTGATTAAAGGTGAAGGAACCGCGAGAAGTATGCCAGAATCGTGCAAAGTGGCAATCCATAGTCTCTGCCTACTCCTATGGGATAGAGGTGTGATACTATGTATGTACTCGAAGGATTGGTTTAGTTGAGGTATTTTGGGCTGTAAATCAAGAGCTTTACTGGTGGTAAGTCTTTCAAATGTAAGAATTAGCCTGAGTAGGTACTACCGCAGTGTCTATTTCTACCGCCAAGGAGCAGTGTGTAGATACTGTTGTGTTCCGGTTTGAAGGGCATTGTAGCCAGTGTAATTACTGGGCATAATAAAACTTAACATCTCATGTCTCAGGATGGCGAGCGCAGTGGAATATCAAACAATACTTTGTAATTCAAGGTGTTGCATGGTGTTTCTACTGTTTGTGGGCAGTTGTATCACTTACCATAAGGCGAACGACAATCTCATCCCGTCATTTAAAGCAATAAAAAAAAACTTCTGTGTTAGATTTTTTTATATTAGTTTTTAGTATAAATAATTTCGATATCTTAAATATGGAAATATAATTTGCTTCGTTGTTTTTTTATTCCAACGTGATTGAGATTTCCAGAATTGGAATTGGTACCCATTATGGCAAAAGACTCATTTCACGCTTATAAGTTCGGCGAATGATAATTCCAATACTGGCGACGGTACCTAAAAATTATGGAAGGATATGGGAATTATTTCCTCAGTTGTATTACTGGTAGATTTCTTTCCTTCATTAAATAACCCTAAATAAACACACACACACTCACACACACAACGACCAGCTCTAATTATGCGAACATTAACTCATTGTAGATCATTGATATACATCATCGGCTCACATTCCATTTCAGACCATTAATTATTCCATATACGGTATGTATAAATAAATTTATCGCTTATTAAAACACCTCAAATTTCACAACTAAAATGATCCTTGAGTCGCGTTTATACGACACGATTTCCTTTGTATACTCATTTCGATGACTTACCTAAAAGTCACATGTGTGGACCTATGGATATTTAAAAATAGAACGTTCCCGCGAATTCAGTTTCAAAATGGAGTTTCGAATGCAATGGGTGCGAATTGTCTTTAAAGGTGTGTAAAGAATGAAATGATATGGATGAGTAGAAATTGTCTATGGTCCATTGTTATATCACATGATGGATAATGTCAGTATTTCTTCGTATTTAAAATGCTCAATACATAAAGCTTTAATAAGACTGGTGAGTTTTTTGAGAGAGTAACAGCATTTTTGATCCTCACGAGAAAATCGCTGGACTTATTGATGAGGACAGTGTAGTCCGAATGTAATGTCGGCCAATTCAAACATTGCATCCTTTACATGATTCTATGTACTGGCTTGCTGAATATAACCCATTGGAACTGTAGCGGAGTTTATAAGTAAGATAATTGGTTACAATTATATCCAAAGTAAAGAATAAACGAATTAATGAATTCCTCAGCGGCCATTCGCAGCGGAGATCAGTCTAGTACGTAGGAGATATTGTAGTGCACAAATGTGTATGCAATACATAATTGCACTCTCTCTGTTCCTTCACTCTCATAGTACAGTGAGACGGCAATCCGACACAATCGGAGAGAAATCAGGCGCAGGAACAACGGCTTTACGGGCTTTCCGCGACAGGAGGTATCACATCGCCAACTTCCTGACTCCAAGCTACGACTGAGTAATTTATAAGATGGAAAAACTCAGGCCACAATTATTTTTGGTCGAACCCGGGATTGGGACCCAGGATCTCAGCGCATTAGCTGTACTCGTACAAACTACGCATTACAACTGAGCTACCGAGGCATTCATCCAAAGCAATACTGCAAACTGTTATATAAAAAGCAACTCTGTACTCCAAAACACTGCCAAATTCAAAAGCCACGCACGAGCTTCAACCCTCGTTGAGATTATAGACGCTTCGACGCGTGTTGTAAAGCGCCTCATATAAATCTCCGAACCCACTTGACACCACGTTTCGTTCTCAATCGGGGAACATTCGACTTTTTGCTGTTACGCTCCACAATCGGCATTCGGTAATAGCAAAAAGTACCGAATCAAAATTCCCCGATGGCCGCATCTTTTATTTATACACTCCGTTTCGGCTAACAGGCGTAATTTTTTCCGGTAAACAATCAGTTTTGCCAGAAAAATGCGAGACGAGAAGAAGACATAAAAAGGTCAGCCGTATTGGCAACGGAATTTTTTGAGTTCTTGCCGTCGCGCACTCATAAATATCGCGATATGATTGCTGTGAGTCGCGGAGGAATGACCGGTGTTCACGTATTGTGCTGGATTTAGAAAAAGTGATTTTTGTTTGGAGATGGGCATCGGCGGGCGGAACGCAAGTCTCTGGAAAAACCTTTACCTACCACATGAGACTACGTAAATGGTATGTTTCGGAATAAACTCGAATTCTCGTTTTACAATAATCAAGCTATGTGCTATTTGGTGAGGTATTTTGGTCTCTGTCTACCCTTTTCTGTTGTAGCAAATAGCTCACCTGCACGTTATGAATAATTTGGAATAGGTAATATATTCACACTCGGGTTTTGATCTGGAGTAATAAGTTGAGTGCCAACACTGGGACGTGTATAGTTCAAAAACAGTAAATCGATCATTCTAAATGATTCTATACAGTACTTTATTATAAGAAGTATTTCTTAACGTCATCAATACTGCATAGTACAAATCTTAGCATTATTTTTGTGAAGAAATTCTCTTAAGTATCGAAAGGGAATTATTTGATTATAACGCATCAACCTAAATTACAAGTTTTTGGTAAAAATCCATAGTATTCCATCTTCTCCATAGCTATGTCAAACATCTCTGTGAAAATATCACGCTTGTATCTCCAAGGGCTCAGACAGAAGCGCACTAATGCAAAGATCCTATCCCAAACTAATATTGTACGCTGTTAGGCATATGCTGATCTGAGTCCTATTAGCAGTGATGGTGGAACATAAACCATTCACACTGAATGAGTATGTGAGAACTTATGTTTCTAGGTACATCCCTAATTAATTGTATTTTCTTTTCTTTTCCCCTTAACTTATAAGAAGTTAAATTTGTTGTAAATTATATTGATCACCGAACCTGTAGCCAATAAATGTTTTATTTCTTCCTTTCTATATTGGTCCCATATATATTGGAGTCGAATCCGCATCCAGTTATGTCTAAAATCTATCTCTAAATAAAAATCGATATTAAACCACATTAACTAATTCCTACATCGATATAAAACTCAACAATAAATCTTTTTAGATGAGTAATCTTTAGAGTCTATCCACTAGTCCCATGAATAAAAGTCTAGCACTAAAACTATATAAAGTCATAATAAAATACCTGAGCGCTCATCAAAACACCAATCAAAATATCACATTGCAATGTTCACGGCGTATTACGGGTGAAAAATTATAATACCGGTCGACAGTATAAGAAACACCGTGGAATATTGCCGTACTCGCTAATGATGCGTTTCTGCGGTTTAATTGCGATCAAACAGACAAACAAACATACATTTACAATCAATAACACCATACGCTAATGCTGTAGGAAGTAAATTGGCGTAAACCAACAGTAAATTAAAGTTTGTGCGTCGAGTTTTGTCGCATGAAAAATGTATGAAGAATGGCTCATCTTGAAACTCGATAAAAAGCGGACAGCGTCCGAGACGATTTTGATCTGTGTTGGTTGTGAAAGGGTATCATATCAAAATAGATGGGCGTATTTATTATCGGCACGCTAAAATATTTTTGAATATGCCGTGTCTTAACTTGATTTTTAAATGATTAAGTGGAAATAAAACTTTGTATCTAGGTAGATAGTTAAGTAAGTAGGTACTTACAAGTGTGGGTGTTTCATTGCCTAAAGGGGCATCCATATTCATTATTACAGTGTAGTTATTCCTAGTACATGCATTTTAGCATATCGCATTTTCTTAGAGTGGAAGAGTTTTGTAGACTTACGTTCACAGACAAATAAGTGGTTCATTCAGTGTCTTCTACCATTCATAACCACTTAAAATATTAGAAAAATTATGGATCGGCTATTTTTTTATGCCCGCGAGCAAACTAGCTAACCACCTGATGGTTAGTGGTCACCGTCGCCCAAAAGCGATGATTGAGAGGAAAGGAATAGTCTTTGTTTGACTGTAGAATATTTATTTTGTAAACGCCCGGATAGCGACCACCGTACACAAGGTGTTGAAACCCGACATAGTGGCCCGCGTAAGTGTGTCGCGCTCCGGGATCAGCCTGTGTATATCCAATTCAAAGAGGCCGGCATTATTGTGTCTGGCGAGAGACATCTCCTCTTGTCAGTCGACATTCTGTACGGACCAAACTCCACTTGCTATCAGTGGGGTCACTTTATCTTGTCCGTTTATAAAAATACAGATTGAGGAACAAGGAATAACTTCTGGAAATCTTATTCTATTTATGAAACGTGATCAGCTGTAACATCTATTGTTGAGAAGGGTATTGTGGTTATATCATCAGTCTTTTGATCCAAAGTCATTAGAGCAGTTTTTTGGCAAATCAAATGTCGGTATCCGCGAATATTCTCAGATGAACACTGAGTCGCGTTCTTACCACTTGGATACTCTACTAAATTCTACAGAGGCCTTCTGTAGCGCATAAAGGATCTCACAATACTCGCGCAAGTAACTGTATAATAATAATAGCCTTTATTCAGACACATAATTTACAAAGCATGTTAGTAGTTGTAAGTCTAGTTGTTAGTTACTAGACATCGACATCTCGGTCTGTTTGCCCCACTTTGGCAAAAGCCTCCTCCGATTCTTGCCATTTTATCCTGTTGCGCTGTTCTGGTCCATGTTTTCCCCCGCTGTTGTCTTAACATCGTCTTCCCATCTTCGTAACTGTCTGCCCGGTTTACGTTTTGCATTTCTGGGATACCAAAATAGTAAGTAACTGTATAGCAGATATCAAATAGACCGACATAATCATGACGTATGCTGTCGAGGGATAATGATCTCTCATCAGTCGATACTCAACTCACAATTAGGTGCAGTAGAATCACTTTGCCGTCAGCAGAAAAAAAAAATCTGTTCCATCAACAAAGCGTACAGTCCCTAATTTCGCATTGCGCCTTGTCCCAGATTTCGTCTTTGACAATATTTAGGTATTCAAGCCTTTAATAATAATTGCACTAACTACACTGCGATATACTATTGAAGTGTTAAAAATGTATGTAATTTGGTTATAATTTAAGTAGAGGTACGAAGGATGCCGAAAATGTTTAGCGCGCTGATTTATGGCCGAAAATCATTTACCCTTTGGCTCTTGTCGTGTGTCGATTATTAATTAGTTCCGCGTGACGCCGTTGGCGCTGTTCAATATTTTGTTAACAAAGTATGGAGCGGATTACCATGCGTTGTTTTCTTTAGAGTAATTATTGGAATACTAAATGAAGTTTGTTTCCGTAACTAGTTGTTTGGCAGTTTTTTACTGATATAACAGATTTGATTGTCATGTTCCATTTTGTAAGCTGAACTAAATCAAACTGTTTAAACGCCTTTCTTACATTAATTGTAATCGAAATATTATATTTTCTTTATTTAAAATAACGTAAACCCTTTAAAGTTTGTTCTAGTTAAGAAACCATAGTTGATACAGATATAAAAGTCTAAAGGCGATTTGAAATAGTTAATTCGTTTAGCTACTTTTGTCTCTCACTGTACATAATTTTTAATGTCATATTAATTATCTAGCTGTCTTGCGCTTCTACCGTTATGGCTAATGTCACGTGGTATTACCTAGTGAATCTATAGTCTTTCCTATTGTGTAGTCCAAAGAAGATATTTTCTATTCATGTAAAGTTCTAGAAAAAAGACCCTACTAGGATATGAAAAGTGGCTTTCAATCTGTAAAGTAACTCGTTCACATTATTTTTAACCACAATCAGAGGCCGTTGCCAAAAAGCCTCTCTACAATCTTTTAAAATATGTACGAAAATAACATTTAGCGATAGTTCTGTTGTTTCGATATCTCAATTATATATTTTATTGTTTTTTATTTGCGTTAACGATTGTAAAAAAAGCGTTTTTGCTTCGGCCCGAGGTGTAGCCATTTTGCGATGACAAAAGTCTATTCCATACAACCACAGCCGCGCTCGAATCAAATAATGCCAAACAATATCACATAATGATTGGTGCGCGGTCTATATTTTTCTTATTAATACAAGCAGTGGCTACAAGCGTCGAGGGTCTCTCATTACCGCTGCCTTGGAACACCGCGTTTATCAATACAGTATTTAGTGGTCAATTGGTAAGCGGGAACATTCTTTGGGGCCTTGTTTTTTATTGAATAACAAGACAGGCGCGCTGGGAACGGTGTAGAATTTTGAATGGCAAAGCACTGTGGCAGTGTCGCTTGTTAATGAGAGGTGAGGTGTTGAGTATCTTAGTGATTATTCTGGCTACAATGGAAATACAACAGTGCTTGTATAATGGTGTTTAGCGGCAGAAATAGACAACTTTGGTGGTATGGTATATTTATATCCGCCCGGATGGCTACCACCGTACACAGGGTATTAAAACCGAATAAAGTGGCCCACGTGTGTGGCGTTCCAGATCATCCTGTGTGTATCCGGCTCCAACAGGCCGGCATAATTGTGTCGACTGTCGAGGGGTAATCATCTCTCATCAGTCGACATCGTATTTGAACCCACTTAGTTACCATCAGGTGTAGGGGGGTCACTTTGCTTTGACTGTATAAAAAAAAATATGTAGATGGACAGTATGCTAGAATTGGACTTTCAGACCCGAATTAGTATATTTATTGAAAACAATATAAGCGATGTAGGCGGCGATGAGGTTATCCGTGCGAGAACTAAAGTAACGGACATAGCTCGTAGAATAAGCAAGCTGAAGTGGCAGTGGGCTGGCCATATCTGTCGTAGGACTGATGGCCGCTGGAGCAGACGAGTCCTAGAGTGCAGACCGCGTCTCGGTAAGCGTAGCGTAGGACGACCTCCGACCCGCTGGTCTGACGATATTCGTAGGATCGCCGGTGGACGCTGGATGAGGAGAGCGGAGGACCGAACAGCGTGGCGCGCTTTAGGGGAGGCCTATGTTCAGCAGTGGACAGCTGTAGGCTGATGATGATGATGATGATGTAGGCGGGGCAAATTTTGTAACGCGACGTAATTTAACATTATATTCAACCTATTGAGTTAAAATATAGGTGATGTCGCTAAATTATGGCCTTGTTGGCTATTGGTACTGCATCTGCGACTTTTGCTTTTAGGTCTCGGGTTCGAATCCCGGGTCGGGCAAAGCGATTTTGGGATTCCTGCTCAGTACCCGCTTGGAGTCCGGAATTCGTGCCCGAGATGGTGATAGACTCGTTTCTTTCATATAATTCATGCGGTTAAAATTTGGTGCAGTAGTTACGTGTTTGCCTACCCCTTCGGGAACCTTTGTCTTGTGTGTAATTAATCCCCAGTCTGCGATTATTTGATTCGATTCGGGTTTGCTACTGTTTCTGGGTGACATATTTACTAAACTAGACCATCGAACTCCACGGTGGCCATCTTCGGCGCATAAGGGGTTGTTTCTGGGTGACATATTCATTACACTGGGCCATCAAACTCAATTGTGGCCATCTTCGGCGCATTAGGGATAGCTGCGAACTTTCAACTACTAGTGTCTTAATTATCGTCCGCAACTGCGCCTGCGCAGTGTGACGAGTGCGACCAGTCTTGTTGTGGGGGGATCAGAAATCCTCGTACAAAGACACCCTCGGCGTCAACGGCAGCGTGCTGCCTACCTTCCACGCTGCCGTCCATCTTCGGGTTTCAATATGCTACTTACCATCAATCCATTTGTCATTGAAAAAAAGCACCCTAAAATTGTTCAGGCACCTTGCATCATTCATTAACAATACTATAATAAAATAAATGTAAAGACTTGTAATTTGGCAACGAGTAGGTACTGTCGGTTCGGTAATGACAGGACGGTACTAAGTACTGACTGTAACAACATGATTATATTGTTGGATTTTGGCTCTGCTGCCGAATATTATAGACGGAGAGCAGGGAACCGATTTTTTTTAACTTTAGACACCGTGATTTTATAGTCGTTTGTTTTTTTTTAATTCTGTATCAATAATAGAGTTTAAAAAAAATTACATTGTAATAAAAAAAATATCAATATTAAAATTAATGTTTACATATAATAAATGAGAACTCGTGATAATGCAAGTAAATCACACGTACTACTACGATCACTACAATCGATGCCATTTATAACTATGAATTAAATGTCGCGACGTTATTATCATCAACAAGTGAAAAATATTATCAAAAACTATTTTTTTAACTATCAACAATACAAGTAATTCACAATTTTTTTTGGTCCTACAAATTGTTCTAAGTAACCACATTTTGGTTCCAAAACGACTATAAAATCACGGTGTTTAAGGGCGAAATTATTATCATATTGGACACATTTTTCAGACTTCGTATTGAGACTGAGTAGAAATAAAATTTTGCGCGACATAATATGCCACCTAATAATAAAACATGTTCATGAAATATGAAAGGCAATAATTGAAATATTGATTTATATAATTCCGGATTTTTTTATTGTTTGTGTTGTATTTCATCGAATGAATAACTTTGTGTTAATCAATAAAAATTCGCCTGTAAACCACATTCTTTAAACAATCATATATTGTCTAAACTCTAGCATTCTGTGACTTATGTATTTTTAGTTATATCCTTATTTTCTTATGTAATAATTCTGAAATACCTACTTAAGTCTTAAAAAATATAATTTCATATCATCTAATTGTGCCATAAGTACTTAATAAAATTCAAACAATGTAATTCTGTATAACATTTGGTTAAATATGGTTGCTGTAAATAATGATCATATGTTTTACACATATTAGCAAAAAGTATATATTTTTATCTTTATCTACAAACTATAACTTTCACAGATGCCCAAATAATGATAAGTTCAACGATGGTATGTTACTAATTCAACAGATAATACATTATATTTCAAGGGTTCGCAAGTATGTAAAAACAGCATAACCGTCCTGTGTAATATTTTGATACAGAATGCGCGTGCGCAGCATGACGTCTTACCAGCATGGATTGCCACCTGCAGACGCTCGCTTCTAACTATAAAAAGTATTAAATTAAGGGAATTAACGAAATAATATCATCTGTCACAATCGACATACCTGTCTATGTAGTGACTATATTCGTACTAATGTTATAAATGCGCAAGTAATATGTTTGTTACGTTTTCACTGCTGAACATGGTTTGATGAATGTTGGTAGTAAGATTAAAAATAAATTTATTATAAACCAAATTCCACGTAATCAAAGCTTCGAGCAATTGCTAGTACGCCGCATAAAGGATAGTGACTTTTTGCTTAATTTATTTTGTGGTAATAATTTTATGAACGAATTTTTTTGTTACAGATTACCACATTTTTTTATTGAATTTAGAGACAGCGGGAAGAAGATAGCATAGATGTATGATTATCGAATCTAGTATTAAAGAATTGCGGTAACACAAATTGAAAAATGATTAGCATAAGTAGAAGGACATTAAACACGAGATAGCTGCTGTCTGCTGCACCATTCGCCTGTAGTGTGTTCTCTATAACAAAATACGAATAAAATAAATAAAAATGTTTTTATTTTTGTACAGATAGAATATAACAAGAAGTAGGAAAATAGGTACATAAGTATTTGAATTATTTTAAGTAATGTTATTGTTTATAACTAATTTAAATAAAACAATAATTGGCACGGGGGCCAACTAGACAGTACTTATCAAGATATAGTCTTGAGGAAATAATAAAAAATAATAACTATGAATTTCTAATCGCCAGTGGCTTGGATCTTGAGCTTCGCTATCGAACGTTGATTTAAATTTTTATATGCATTGTTATTTTTAAGATATGTATGAAATTTAAAAGCAACTTTAAAAATAAATAATATGATTCATCGAAAAAATTGTTAACAGACTTTAAACCATGACTCTGTCTGTCTCATTTACTTCGTCACCAATGAGACGAAAAAACTCACTGAGTCGTAACTGTATTTCATAAATTATACGATATATTTTAACGATTCGCTTTTTGTTTTGTAAATAAAGTTTATTAATTTCAGGCATTCACGGTCGTCATACCACACAGGTCCACAAAGGTGGCTGTGCAAAAACTCATTATAGTAATTGGATAAGTAATTAGGGCGTTCTTTCTAAGTAATGTGATGTTTTTTCGAATTTTTACAAACGTATGTTTTGTTCATACGATTCAATTGTTTACATTAATTGAAAGTTATGCCACGCTTAGCATAATTAATGTAACGGAACTTTGGAGATGTATTGTTTTTATTGGGTATATTTTAAGGTAATATTCTTTAAATTATCAGACTTGAATAGGCGGATGCCAACTGGATTCAAAGGTGTGGAACAAAAATATTAGAATTTTAATACATTTTGGATGGTAATTTCGTCTTTTCAGTTAGAGTGGTAGTTATTGTCGGATGAAGTATTTTAATATCATCAGACATTGTCATATTACAGTTGTCACGTGTTCTATAAGGCCAAAATAGACACCGGTAGACATGACTCAGGCACTTTTTCTAAACTTCTTTATGCATACGGTTTTTCACACGAAATTTATTGATACTGAAAATGTTACCATCAAATCTAATGCATAGCGATCAAAATCGCTCGATATGGCATAGCACGACAACTTCCTCTGGAATTTAACGTTATGTTTTACTCACAAGCTCGGCGGTAGAGAATCCTACACGTTCTGATGTTCAGATAACACGTCACAGATGGTCTGCCCTCGCATTACTCTCATAAAAGCATTGAATTCAAATTATAATTAGTGAATTTATAATTAGTTATGATTTTTTGCGCGCATATTTGGTGGGAAAGATTCTGCGCGCGTTCGCGAGTTGTCTTATTCAAGTATTTTGGGTGGTCATTTAGTGCGGAACGGGCGTAAAAAATTATAATAAATTTGATAGGATTTTGAACTTATTTTGTATGCAGTTATTATTCAATATTGTATAGCAAGATTTCGTAGGCAGATGATTTATGCAGTCAAAATATTTTGCGTTTTTTATTACCCAATCCAAATAACTGGAATGAACACGATTCAATAATTATAATACCTAATATGATTAGCGATTTTGCAAACCGTTCGCTACAGTTTCGGACTTCGTGTTTCTTTCTGTAAAGAATTTTATCCTTTTTATTCCGTGAGTTTGCCGTATTTGAATACACCAACCAATTATACTTAGATGGATACATTGTTATTCTATAGATAATTAATTTTATACTAGATGATGACATTGCCAGAACCTACATAGATATTTAGGAGGATTAATATGTTTTTCAGACATTTCTAATTTGAAATTAAACTACTTTTCGGATTTTTCGCGGTTTTTATATTTTTTAATTTTCTCCCGACGTTTCGAATATTTTACAGTCTCCGTGATCACTTCGGGAGAAAATAAAGATAAGAAACCATTATTTATAATTTGCTAATATTTTTTTCTAAACATTTTATAAGCTCGGCTCTCACACTATCAGATTTAACAAAAACGTACTTAGCTAAATTGGGATATTCTTTCATCTTGAACAATAAAACAGAATTAAGGTTTGATTTTATTGTTCGTGGCAAGAAACTGAGTCCATTGTTGATACAATGTTGGTAACCAGTAAGTTTGGTTACTGCTTGCTTTTTCTTTTTAGTTTACGTTTTTTGCCAATTATATTTTGAGTATCAGATGTTCTGATCTAATATTGGAATGTTATTATATCATGTATAAATACGTGTGGAGGAAGTAAGCTCACAGATGCATGTATACTATCTTATTAATATTATAAATACGGAAGCTTTTATAAACCGCTGAACTGATTTGAATGAAATTTGACACATAGATAGGTCATGCCCTTTATTAATTAATTTGTTTTATCTCGCAAAAGATTAGAGACACTTTTATACCAAATATTCAGAATTCATCCCAGGTCATTCACAAGGACTGCACCGAAAAAACTTATAATAAACTAAGTGATAATACTACTGGTCATAATAAGACTTGACATCACATGTCTAAGGATAGCGAGCGCAGTTAAATATCAATCAATACTTTGTAATTCAAGGTGTTGGTGTTTCTACTGTTCATGGGCGGTCGTTTCGCTTACCACCAGGCGAACGCTTGTCTCGTTATTAAAAAGCGAGTACAAAAAATATATCTTTTAAATACAGTTTATTTTTGTTTAATAACAGCTATCGTTTACATCGATAATTCATAAAAATCTCAATTCAGAAGCTGTTAAATCGATTAAAATCTTTTTGCACAAATAAATATAAATCATATTGACAATGACACTACAACATCCCCTTAACCTGTCATCGCAGTGGGGCGCAACCCTCCAGCGGCGGCGGGTCAAAGTTACCCCACCGACCACCCGTGGGACACTATCTAATCCGAATTAACTATAAAAACTTCTCGTTAGCGAATGCTCTCTTAGATAACGGGATTACATAAAGTTAATTTGGTCGCGTGGCCGTTTTGACCCTAATCTTGGATGTTTTTTGTTGTCAATCAAGGATTACTTGAGTGGGTGATTTCGGGAGTTGTAATTGAATGTGATTGTTGTTAGATATCTGTTGATGATAGTAGCTAATGGTATTATATTTAAAATTAGCTTTTAGGGCTGCATCCGTGTAAGTTTTTCCGGGATAATAAGTGGCCTGTAGCACTCAGAGGTAATGTAGCTTCTCATTAGTAGAATTTTGAAAGCCGGTTGAGTAGTTCCAGAGACTAGTCGCTACAAACCGACAGACAAATCTAACTCAAAAACTTTTCCGCTTTGTAATATTAGTATAGACATTTTTTGTAGTTTTTTTAACGGCACGACATATATTACAACTCAGCAACAGGAGAATATTAGTTATACTTAATCGTATAAATATTTAGGTAAAAATGCAATGTATAATTTGCTTGATATTCCAGTAGGTAAAGATGCAAAAATATAACTATTTTTTTTTTTTATAATTGATCAAAACCAAGTAATATACTCTTATTTTCCAATTAAGTTCCCTACGCTATTTCATGACCATCATTCGCACATTTGCGCTGCTCATAAAACTATTAACACTTGTTGTGCAACAATAGAATACATCCACATTGTACCGCATCTGTTAGAGTAAACAAGCCATTAACGTAACCAGTATAACTTGACCTGTGCTACCCTTCTCACAAACTGTGGAGTTGTTCCGCGAGAAAAACAGTTGGGGGTCAAAACGACCGGCCGGTGCCGGCACAAGTGTTAAAACTGACTTGCCACATAAATAAACATGTAATTGGAACATTGGATCAAATCAATGCGGTGTGGTTGCGGTTCATAAGAAAATAAGAGGGTGAATGAATAGGGATGAGTCGTGTTTTTAAATGAAACACTATCAGCCTTCTTAAGGGGCGAAGAAATGCACTTGGCATGGTTTTTAAATTTGTTCCTGTTTCTATATGTGTCTGTATCTTAGTAGGCTCTACCAAATTATGACTTATATCCTTTTGGATATTGTATTATGTTTATATTACCTACTACTGGTGGTAGGTCTCTCATATATCAGAGTTCGCCTGGGTAGGTATTACCGCAATGTCTATTTCTGCCGCCAAGCAGCAGTGTGCAGTCATTGTTGTGTTCCGGTTTAAAGGTCATTGTATTCAGTGTAAATACTGGACATAATGAGACTGAACATCTCACGTTTCAGGATGGCGAGCGCAGTAGAATACCAAACAATACTTTGTAATTCAAGGTGTTGGATGGTGTTTTTACTGTTTATGGGCGATCGTATCGCTTACCATCAGGTGAACGACAAGCTCGTCTCATCATTTAAAGCAATAAAAGAAAATACTAACGCAATATTTGTATCTAATTCATATCTGTTTAGGTAGTATATATTAGTCAATGACGTTTCCTGGGCAACTCCAAATCCTGGTCTCAATATCATCAGCCACGGGATTTTTTTGCTAAATAAAAGTCTCCCTACAGGCTTTCAGATCTACAATTTACACACTTTATGCTTTATCATAAGGATCTAAGTTTACTTAGGACCTATTTGAAATTTATTTTATTTGACAGTTATCGTATTAAGCAGGTAATGTAGATAGAATTTGTTTTGTTACCATTTATTTGGGAGCATAGGTTAACAGTTTGATTGTTGTATTTATTCGGTTTATACATTTATGTGAGGATGCATTTACTTAGTTAGAAGTTGTGAAACTGGCCCTTAATATTCTTACTAACGTGGAAGTTTCATTGGCAGTATAATTAAATTCCTTTACCAATATTAATGTAGCTAAAAAAACAGAAGCGTTTAAAATTCAAATTCCATTTTCAAAATTTTTAATTCCTTATTAATGTGTCATCAAGTTAACACAACAATGCCACCTTCAAGTAGGGTAGAGTGACGGAGGGGCCGCCATATTGCTAGCGTGTTGTTAGCCATTATCTGCGGTAAATGGTTAGATCACGTCATTAAAATCAGAGAATCTGTTTATTTTGAGCGGGGACCATGAGTAATTTTATTTATTTACATTTAAAGCGTTGTTTATTCATATCTGTTGCTGCAAATTCTCTAGGATCAACAAAGGCTAGACTTAAAACTATAAAATTATAGAGGCGCCAATGAGTCGGTTTGACCGGATTTACTGAGAAGGTTGACATATCGGTTGCAATAAATGATCAGTTTTATCTGTCAATAATCTGTATGCATCGGTGGTGAAGTTGCACTGCGTGCGCAGTACTTACGAGCCCCTTCAGAGGTCCCAGGTTTGAA
Source organism: Manduca sexta (assembly GCF_014839805.1). Lineage (NCBI taxonomy): Eukaryota > Metazoa > Arthropoda > Insecta > Lepidoptera > Sphingidae > Manduca > Manduca sexta. The sequence goes on from NC_051119.1 coordinate 7,006,695, forward strand.
TCACAGGTCAGTGATATTGGCAATAAGCTCGCCTCTTGCTACATCATGGGACGGAACGGACGGAAAATAGGTGGCCTGGTTGCATTGTCTACCTAAACCTTCAGGGATGAAAGAATAGTGTTTGTTTGTTCGTTTTTATTTTATAATTTGCATCAGACTCCCAATAATTCAGCCAGGTAACTAATAAGCTATCAACATTAAGGAACCCATGCCAAGGCATGTGTTTGGGACGTAATTTGTGTACAATTACAGTGGTTTTGTCAACTCGTGCACAGCAGGTGCGGCACCCACTGCGCATGCGCATACACGCGCCGACGAATGACACAAGCATAATAATTTATCAGTGTTTGTTTAAATTCTCCATTATGCACAATTTATTAAATCTATACATATAAAAATAAATATATATCTGTATGTTCCTCATTAAAACGGCTGAAGTGATTTTAATGAAACTTTTAAGAAATCTTGAGATTGATTTAGCGGGTGATCCCGTGAAGTTTCGTAGCGATCCTACTTGAAGTCATCTAGCTATAGATTATAATTGGTGGTATCCGAGCGAAGCTGCGACTTATCGCCATTATTTCATTCTATTATGTATGTTTGTTGAGAAGTCAATATATGAACTGCCGAATGAATTTAAATGAAAAGCATACTAATAAAAAGCATTTATACTTACTAATGGTATTTTAACTGTTATTGAAATTTTATGTAGTCTGCAACAGGAATCACGTATAAAGTCTAATTTCGAACACGCACCGCAACATCAGTATGTGATAAACTTCTCTGATAATGTGCGGTGGGGCACACTTTGAGATTTTTTATCGGTAAGTACAACATTCGATTCCTGACATGTTATTAGGCGATTACTGAATACCTGCTATTATGTTCATATCTTGATAAAAAGGGAATATTAGCAAAATCTTTGCAGAGAAACTTCCTATAACATTTTAAGGTTAAATCCGGGTATGCTTGATACTCAAATATGGGTGTTTGACATAGTAACTGTTCTTTTGTTTTAAAAAAATGTGATTCATCCTGATTTTGATCTATAAGAAGGATTTGAATGATAATACCTACCACGCTGGCCTAGTGCGGATTTGTAGACTTCACACTCCCTCGAAATTCTTATTTACTCACGCTGTTTTTCTTCTCGTTACAGCAAGTTATAATTCACAAAGAATCCACACATGATTTTAGAAAAGACAGAGATGTGAGCTCTTGTGTTATGAACCTGCGGACATTCGTCTCGGCAGTCCATTCCACAATCAACTAGTTTATCGTCGCTTTTTTAATTAAATATGCTGTTATAAAATATATTGTTTGTCATAGATGTATATCCAATTTAAAGATACAATCAAAATAAATAATTTGTCATTAATAAACATCCAATTATTACCCCTTTCACAAGAATCTAATTTTCTAACAAGTCAACGCTAAAGGTGTTCAAATAAATAAATAACACTTTACCAGCTATCAACACAGGTGATCAATTAATTACCTAAAATAGTCGCAATCACGCGGCAATTACGATTAACAAAGTCTGACATAAGCTCATGTCCAAAAACTGTCGAATTAAAATCGCTCAAACGTCAAAGTGACAGCTGACAGCTCGCGGACAGATGACGTTTGAGGTTATGTTTTTGCGAGGCATATCTCTGTTTAGCCCTGATTGCGATTAAACAGGTGCGGATTTAGTTTTGATAAATTAATGTTTATTGCTTTATTAATATGTATAGCTAACAGTGAGTACATACAAAGAGGCTAGTGAAGCAAGTGTGTTAGTTATTAGGAAATAAAGTATGCAAATTCCAATCTTGCAGCACTCAAACCCGAGTAAATATTTGCGGGCTTACAAAAAGTCAAACAAATCTGACTACACTGTGAATCTACCATTGGAAATTATCCTTTCATGCTATAAAATAATTAGGGTTCCGTACCACACACGGATCCCTTTTATGGCGACGTCTGTCTGCATGTTTTTCCCAGGAACGTATTGAGGTATTAAGTTGAAATTTATATTAAATATTTAGGTTTACTATCTCCTTCAACTGTGATAAAATTTTGGCTCAACGTGATCAAATGAATTGACCATACTCGTATGTGTTGCATATTTTGTAAAGGAATCAAAACCCATAGGGTACTTCCTATTGATCTAAGATCATGAAAGTTGGTAAGTAGCAATGTCTTACAGCACATGTAAAGAAACAGCAAAAAATCTGAAAATCGTACATATGTATTTAGATACCTCACCTACAAGTTTGTATGAAAGATTCTGTGCACGAGTGTAACTTGCGCTTGTACGCATTTCTATCATATAACTGCTATAAGAACGTTGTATCCAATTTCGAAGGGGGGTCTTACCCACAGGGCGTTACCCTAAATCATTCTTTTAAAAAAGAGAATCCTATATGGGATGAGTAAAAACGAGATGTTGATTTTCAGTGGTTAAATGCAATAAACAATGATAATAAATTAGCATTACTTTTTAATACATTATCATCAGCCACATAAAGTCCACTGAACAGGCCTCCCCTAAAGATTTCCAGATGGATCTGTCGAAAGTGGCTTGCATCCCGAGTGTTCCGGTAACGTTAAATACGTTACCACATTATTAGGTGCAGGAATAAGGTCGTATTTTAATTATAAGACCATCATCATAAGCCTATCAACAGTAACACAATGCAAACTTTGAATTATAAAGCATTGGTTCACTTCACTGGCCTAGTGCGGGTTGGCAGACTTCACATTAGAGATCCTAATGTAGAAGTCTTAGGTATGTAAATACATTTCCTTACGATGTTTTCCTTCACCTTTAAAGCGAACACTAATTGATAAACGATAAACATATTCATAACTTCGAAAAGTCAGAGGAGTGCGCCTTGATTTGAACCTGCGGACTTTCGCCTCGACATTCCATTATATTACCAACTAGGCTATAATCATCATCATGAAGCCTAGACATAGGCTATCGTGAATTTAAAAGTACAATATTATTAAGATAATAATATTCTTCATTCATTGTATGCCGTTTCATTCTCAACTAGGCCATCGTGCACTTTTTTTTTATATGATCCCGGCCACGTGACCGCACCTGATGGTAAGTGGAGTGGGGTCCAATAGAATGTCGACTGACGAGAGATGATCCCTCGACAGTCGATACAATTATGCCGGACTGTTGGAACCGCATATACACAGGCTGATCCCGGAACGCGACCCTACGTGGGTCACTATGGCAGGTTTTAACACCTTATCTACGGTGATCGCTATTCGGGCGGATATAAAATAGATCCTACCACCAGCACTTGCCCTCCCAAGAAACCTATCACCTAGTAATACGTACGTCATCTGGGTCCCTCATTGAAATTCAGCGCTGTATTATCAGTAATGCTGGTACTGCAGCAAAAAGCTGAATTAAGGCTCCCATTGTTGGCACAATGGGTATCATTGTGTATTTTTCTTTACCTATATGTTTTGTTTTTCTTTCCTTTTATTGTACACTAGCTGACCCAACAGACGATGTCCTGTCAACTATGAATTTGCAGCGCGCATTCCGTCAATCGCTGAAGTTAACTTTTCTTAAAATTTGTAACGGTCCGCTCAACTTCCTTAATTTTTTTTCATAAGAATCTTCTCCTTATAATAACAAACACAATAAAAAAAACAAATAGTGAAATCGGTTCAGCCGTTCACGCGTGATGGCGTGACCAAGGGAAATAGGGATTCATTTTTATATATATAAATGTTATACTGTTATTTCCCCAATGATAATTTTTTTCTTTCTTTAATCTACCGATATTCCCTGGCTAGTACTACGAAAATACCGTTAAGCCTCCCCAGTGGCACTATCAATGTAATTTATAATCTATTAGCGCTGAAAGGTGCGGTGTAATGTGATTTTTTGTCGCTGACCGCACGTGGCTGAGGAAAAAACTTGATGCGTCTAACAAAAAACTAATGATGTCGGGGGTGTTCATAGTTTATGCGATACAAGATATCACCAGCGAGACATCAAACGTCCCAGTGACAAACCACTTACAATATCAGACGAGTAGCGAAGCATCAAAAATATTTCCAACTCCCTATCTATTTGATTATTTTCTTTGCGATAATGACAGATTAGTTTTCCCTGAGACTCGTCAAGCTTCACTACTCGGTCTTATAAAATGTGTGCCACAGCTGATCCTGGCTTACACGAGTTGTAGTGGTGGGTGTGAGGGCGGGAAAGTCTTTAGTGACGCATCAAAGTCGATCTCTCAATGAAATGAATACCTAGTGGTATATTGATTGCCCCCAATTACATTGGAACCAGTATCTGGAAATTGAGAATTAGTGTGTTGCAAGGATAAAAATACCTTGACACAGTAAAATCTAATTAATGAGGAGACGGAAGTATAAAAAGCTCCCCGCTTTGTAATCTGGGTTAATTTGGGGACTTCCGAAAACTAAATGCAATTAATACTCGAGAATATGGCGAAAAAAAGCGCCGATAGCATAGTTGAGAGTGAAACAAATTGGCGAGACGAATGTCCGCAGGTTCAAAACCCAAGGATACGTACCGCTGACTTTTCTAATATGATGTGTATGTACTCTGTGAATTATTAACTTTGACGGCGATGAAATCATTGTGTCGAAATCTGCATACCTGAAAAGTTCACTATAAGAATTTTGAGGGTATGTGAAGTCTCCCAATCCGCACTAGTACATCGTGGTAGACTAAGACCTAATCCCTCTCAGTAGTCGTGGAGGCTAACGTCCAGAAGTGGGACAGTGTATAATACAGGGCTGATATTATTATAATACGGTGAAATATGCTATGATAACATTTATATTATGTAAACATATTTATCTCCAAGTTTCGTTATGGGGTATGGACAGATCAGAACTTTATTTCCTATAAATTTGATGACAATACATTTCTATAAAAATAAAATTTAAATAAAAACCCATTTCGCACCCGATCTGTGCGGGTTATCTATGCGGTCACGCCCATCGTTTAAAGTTGCTGCACTGAAATATACCTCTCCCTTTCACTCTTGAAGGGATTTCATACTGCGTCCCTGTCGTCCGAATTAACTATCGAAATGAAAAAGGTCGTAAGTGGATAGGTCATAGCTTGTTAGAATGCTCTTTATGATGTAATATATTTTATTGTTTTTTTTATTACACTAGATGTTTTATAATGGACTGTGAAGGAAGTAGTAAGTAAAAAATAGGAAATTCTGTGACGAAGTAATAAATTTCTATACTAAATTCTATTCAAGTTATGCATGCAAATACTTGATTTTCTTCCTTGGTTTCCCTTGAAAATTATTATCAAAAAAATTATTTGTCATTAAGAAAATTAAAGGGAAAATGGGCAATACGTCTCAACATTTCATACCCATCGTTACAAACACACGGTTCACGTCTTATTTATTTTGATTCCAAATTTAAAATTTGGAGCCACATTTTAAAAATATATTCGTTTTTTAATTCTTATTTTAAGATATTTCGTCGGTCTTAATGTTTAAAACATAAACGTCTAAACATGATTGATCTAAAAATTTAAAAAAATAAACATATTTTTTTTTCCTGGCACATAAAATCCTGGCTTACTAGATACTGTTGCAAATCCCAATGCTGTGGTATGATGTCATCATCAGTCGAAGTTGAATACATTCCGGACATATTTACACAGTTTGTGCTGGTTATCTTAAATATTGTTACAAACTTAACCTAACTGCGTATAATCGATTTTCACATCAAGCAAGCAAAGTTACATGGGATTGTAGTTTTAACAATTTTAGAATCAACCTTTTATGAGCATTCATATCTAGAAGCTAGGGAAGCCCCGTTAATTACCGTTTGGTTGTATACCATATACCGTACAAATATACAGACAGACAAACATTACGAAAAACTGATTTGTTTGGCTTCTGTTACTCTATTAAAGACTCCAAAATTCGTTTTCTCCAATATCTATAATGTTCAGACATCGTCCTGCTATTATTTATGATAATATGTAAAGAATATTTTTACCACATGTCCTTACATTGTCATAAAAATAAAATAAACAAACACACATCACGCATTTATCCCCGAAGGAGTATGCAGAGGCGCAACCAGGACACCCACTTTTCGCCAAGTGTTTCCGTCTCATGAATTGATGGGGTGCCAGACTATCGCCATATCGGGTACAAATTTCAGACTCTGGGCTGATACTGAGCAGAAAACCCAAATATCACTTTGCTCGACCCGGGATTCGAACCCAGGACCTCAAAGCGCTGCCGTACCGCGCAGTACAACTACGCAACCGAGGCAGTCACTAAAACACATCCGTGTTTAAATTGATGGCTGGACGTAACGGACATTTTGTTCCATTTCATTTTGTTGTTATAAAGTTTAAATACAGTACACGAAACATAATTTACCACATAAGCAAATATAATAAAGATTAATGAATGAACTTTATCAACTTGTTTAATACCGCCAAATTAGACACGTTAAAATTGTCAAAATTCGCGTATTGAAATTAAAACAATGAGTAATTTGGCGGTGCGGCAAAGGAAAGTAGTTAAAATGGTTATGTTGTTATTTGGCTGTTGTAATTGCTACCTCGAGACGGAAGGCAGATGCGTGTGACTGCGTTTTAAATTTTACTTGGACAGTTTGTGTTGCTTAGGTAGAGTTTGGACTTGGGATGGTTCCTTATACTCTGATCGAAAAGGGAAATAGTTTGATGGGCTACAAAATTGACAACTACAGTCTTACTTATAAACTTGTTTTAGCGTTAAGAGGTGGTTAAGAATTGCCTAAATAGCTGTCAATGACGTCAGCGGTTTTCTAGTTTAAACTTTTTTAAGAAGCAAGATGGCGGGTTTTGATTTACAGCTGATCGAGTAAATTGTGTTTGAACTAAGCATAGCATTGCGAATTTTTTATAAGTAAGACTGTAAGTATTTAAAGTGTGTATAACTAACAATGTAATAATCTGTAAGATAGTATATCTTGTAGTAAGTAAAACTATTTAATTGAATGAATAATAATTTGAATATTCTTATATCTAATATTTTTACAACACATATTAAATATTGTAGAAAAGTCAATTCTATGCAGACAAGGAACTCTACCTACATTCGCGTTTTCACAAAGGCATTTTTTAGTCATTTCTAAATCTTAAATTCAATGTTGCTTTTTGATTATCCAAAAACATAAAAATGTTCCAAGTCCGCAGTTTTGGTGTCTGGCGATGCGCAATGGCCTGTAATACCCCCATAATTTGAGGGTGCCCGCAAACGCTGATTGTAACCGAGATACATTACAGACAACGCTCGTGCAACACTTAGGTGCACTAATTGTGCGCACCTGGTTTTGTTAACATTTTGCCAAAACTTTGACATCGATTGACATTGCGATCTTATTAATTAAATTTGTGGATGTAACAATTGTACGTAATTTGATGGAATTTGGCAGATAGACCATCTCCTAGATTAACATATACTATTGATGTATGTTCTAAAGACACGAACGTCCATAAAAACTATTTGATCAAAATCTGGACTTAAAATTAAAGTTCGCTGCAGCGCTTAAACATCAATTGTACGTCTAACCAATCTCTTTAAACATGCAGTGCTAAACCGCTTTAGATAGAGTATAAGTAAAATGGTAACCAAATCCAGATTGCAGTACACTTTAGTTAAACACAGTGAGTGTTTGGAACACCAAATGTATTACGTAATACATATATATCGATGGTGTATAGTCATACAGGCAATGGTTCTTCAAAGTACAGTGTGACTCATATAGGTTTTTGTATCGAGCGAAATCCCGGACTATACCTTGTTAAATCGTGGGTATTGACAGTTGGGAACACTTTCATACTTTAACATTACAAGTTTCATATTAAGCGGCAATAGCCTAGTTGAGTGTGGAACGGACTGCCAAGACGAAGGTCTGCAGGTTCAAATCCCAAGGGCACACACCTCTGACTTTTCTAAAAAATCATGTGTGTATTCTTTGTGAATTTGTCGTTCGCTTTAACGGTGAAGGAAAACATCGTGACGAAACCTGCACATCTGAGAAGTTCTCTATAAGAATTTCGAAGATGTGTGAAGTCTACCAATCCGCACTAGGCCAGCGTGGTGGAATAAGGCCTAATCCCTCTCAGTAGTAGAGGAGGCCCGTGCTCAGCAGTGGCCAAGTATATAATACAGGGCTGATATTATTATTATTAAGCAGTTATCGCCGAATGTCAGACCCACTCGCTGGGTACTTGTGGGACGTTAGAAAATTGACTGTTAAACGGTTCCGGTTCTTGCCATTGATACAGTTAACACAATTTTCTTACAGCGCCCTTAGTCAGTACTTAGAGATTTCACATCTTATACTGTATTTAAAACTTATATTGTATTTAAAATTTATAAAATTGCCTTTCGATACACTTATGTTGGCCACTATGGTGGGTTCTAAAACCTTGTGTACAGTGGTAGCTATCTGGGCGGATATAAAATATATCCTACCTCCAGCGCATCTCTTTCAAATCAAAATGGTTTTATTCACTATCAAGTGACTTATATATCCCACCAGCTCGTGTCGTTCAAAAGAAACTGGTTATATTCACTATCAAGTGACATATAACCGTTACGGTCTGGTGCCATATCGAACGATCTAGTTAATGAACGCCGGAGTAATGAGCGATGTGCGAGAAATAGGTGCGTAATGGCCGAGCCCTCTGTTTAAACACCATAACCGGTGATGTCCGTGTCCTGTTTGTTTGCCACAAGTTACTAGGTCATAGCTGGTAGATATAAGTTCATGATTATGTTTAGTATGACGAGAGCAAGCCACTTAATCTATATGTATAAAAATGAATCCTTATTTCCCTTGGTCACGCCAGCACGCGTGAACGGCTGGACCGATTTCACATTTTTTTTTTGTTGTGTTTTTTTATTGTGAGGAGAAGGTGCTTATGAAAGAAAAAAGTCAAAAAATTGCGCGGAAAGTTGGAAAATTTATGAAAACTTAATGAAAATATTAATTTTATATAACTGTCAATTGTTTGAAATAACTGTCAGCGATTGATAGAATGCGTGCTGCAAATTCATGGTTAAGACGGGACAACGTCTGTCGGGTCAGCTAGTAATAAATAATTTTACTGGTGGTAGGTCTCTCATATGTGAGAGTCCGTCTCGGTAGGTACCACCGCAATGTCTATTTCTGCCGCCAAGCAGCAGTGTGTAGACACTGTTGTGTTCCGTGTGTACATAATAAAACTTAACGTCTCACGTCTCAGGATGGCGAGCGCAGTGGAATACCAAACAATACTTTGTAATTCAAGGTAACACATATACGTGGGCCACTACGTGGGTTGTACAATGTACATGTTATGTGCGATGGCCGCTATATGGGATATTCGAATATTTGCTAGTGGTAGGATATATTTTAAATCCGCCTGGATAGCGACCACAAAATATTAAAAACTGTCATAATAGCCCACGTAAGTGTGTCGCGTTCCGAGATCCGCCTATGTATATCTGATTCCAACAGGCCGGCATTGTGTCGACTGCCGAGGGGCAATCATCTCTCATCATTCGACGTTCTATTGGACTCCACTTACCATCAGGTGCGGCGGGGTCATTGTACCGTGCACTTATAAATAAATATCCAATCACCAGTCTACCATCCTCTTTGAAATTTAGAGTTGCGTCATGTCATGAAACACATACTCGCCTCCTTTGGTTCTTTTTAATAAATATATTTTGTATTTTATCTTTAAAGAATGCGTTATTAATTTATGTGCCAGTATTTGTGATAAAATAAATATGCCAAATACCTTTCTTGTACATTAAATAATTTGTGCCAGTGTTTGTGACTAAATATATGTGCCGAATATCTTTCTTGTACATTAAATTAAAAATAAAAACCACGCCATCTTTTATAACTTGTAGCACATCACAGACGGGCGTAGTCTCACTTCGCCATAGCAATTAGAAGTTTACACTCGATGGAGTAAATGTGACGTTTCATGTCGGGTCACGGGGGCTTACAAAATTGTCAGGAAAAATACACTTTATCAACAGGTTAGTAAAACCTAGTTATTGTCGCTGCGATCGATTCTTTACGATTAGTAGTGAGGTAACATTTTAGGATATTTGTCCTATCTAATGTGGCTATAGATACGCCATTAGAATATGAGATGAACATAAGCTCAGCGAAATGTGCTTTAGCGGCTTCTCTGCCAAACACTTCAGGGATAAAAGCTTGAATAATAAAATAGTGGCAAAGGCTAACATTTTCCGAAAGGAATTCGACACAACGTACAGGTACTACTAATATGCATAAATGCGGTTTGCAATTGTTTCAATAATAATTAGATTTTACATAAGTTACCAAAGGGAAGCCGATAGGAATCAGGTGATACCCATGATAAATTTTCCAGCGTTTGGTTTCCCAATTGGGTAAAATTATAGTTCTTATTCTTCGCTTTACTATTATTTAATTGAGTAGAGTTTTGTAAAATATGTGTAAAGTATTGTGACGTATACGACAAGCATATAAACGTGAGAGTACAGGTTCGATTATCTTGTCAAATGGTTCTGTGATATACAATTAAAATTTTGTTTTAAGTCTAGTTGTGACGTCGTTTCTGAATTTCTAATATAAATGACGTAAAAAATCTTATTCTTTACTCGGCATTATATTTTATAGTATAAAATATTCATTCGGCATCCTACGAGAGACAAGAAATGAACGAGCGAAATAGCTTCTGATATTCTCTGCTAAACCATCAGACTAAATGAAGGAAGTTAATGAAGCGACTAAGAACAAAAGAGCGCCGACGTGAAGGCAACAAAGTCGACAATCCCGTGAATAAACTTGGTACGGAAACGATGACACCGACCAGTGTAACAAGATCTCTGCTTCACGCCTGAGTTTAAAGTCTTAGAAATAAATATAAAATTTTATAAAATTTAGTTATCTAGGTCAATGAAGCTTTCATAATTGAAAAAGTTCTAATATAATGTTGGTAACGAAACCTTCTTGGTGAAATTGTTATGATTGTTAATAAATAGGAAATTGTTGTTTATATTAAAATCTTTTATTTTTAATCAGTGTTTGAATTGTTATGACATTTATGTTGAATAATTAATTCATAACCGTATTTCTGATAACATTTCATATTATTTTTTGTAAGAAAATTACAATATATTTTTGTTGATTAATTAAATCTAATTGATTGCAATCGTTACCTAAACATATCTTCCAGTCTATCAACTAGTAATACAATCACAGTTTAATTCCAGTACAAAAAATCAATCACAGCTCAACATAAACTGGCCGCTCTAGTAGGTAAGAGGGAAGTGTGAAAATCGCTAAGAGGTGTAGCTATCTGCCCCACCGCGCAGTGGGCGGGGCCCGGCGAGTGCCGTCCGCCACGCTCGCTCACCGTTACAACCGTTCCGCGAGCCGCGCCGGACTTACGCCTCGCTACGGGACGAATCCCACCGCCCAGTGCGTACGAAAACTTTTTTTGGTGGTCAGTGTTTGAATTTCGAATTTGTGCAAGATTGCCAGTGATGTATTTTGATTGGTGCTAAAAAGGTAAGATTCGGATGTTTTAATTTAAAATTCGAATTTGTTTTTTTTTGTTTTTATAGAACGTGTTGTCGTTGGTTGTGTACGAGTTTCTTGCGACCTACTTTTTATTTTTTATTATAATTTATTGAGAATAGCCAGTTTCTTAATATAAAAAAATATGTGGAAGTGTGCAAAATATATAGTTGGATATAGTAAAAAAAAAATTATTAAGTAGGTCTACCTCACATGAATTAGAATTTAAAGTATAAAAAATATGCATTTCTGATCATAATATATGAAAAAAGAAACAGCATATATTTTTAAGAGTAATTTATTAGCCGATTTGCAAATATAGTAAACATTTTGAAAACTTGACAAGACGTTTAGATTATTGAAATTAATTTTAATAATGTCTTATTAATTGGATACGTTCATCTAATATTTGAATAAAAATATATATATATTTATAAAAGTCACGATATCTCGCATCAGCTGTTGTTTGATAAATATTTTTCTTTCAACGATTTTAACTAATAACCGATTTACTTATCCTAGTAATTATAAGTAAAAAAATAAAACAGACTAGGCATAAATTAAGTGAGCTCTGTACCACTTATCAGCGATCTCTTTTCTTAAGAAAAGACATCAACGCGATCTACATTTTCAGATTACGTTCAATTGATTTTCTATGTACTACCAAATCATTAATACTTTTTCATGTAATAAAATTAAAATATTATTATTCCAACAACAATGTACAATACTATAAGCTTTTATATTCCATAATAATTTTACGTTTATCCTCTTTGATAAATCCGAATGAAATTACAATATCTAATGAACATCATATATTTTTAATCACGATGATATGTTAATTAATCAGTCATAATGTCAAATAAATGTCGCACGGTACATATATCTTATAAAAATATGTTCATTAATATTACTCTACATTATAACATACATGTACATGAATATTAATCTGATGATCTACACTTTAAAGAAAACAGTAACACAATTTTACTTAATATGAGAAAGCGTCCTCTATAACTGTTATTTTTAATCAATATTGTATGAAATACTTGAAAATAAATACGCATAAAAATATCTTATAAGAAATAGAAATCAATAAATAATTAAATGAAGCTAACTGCTACTTACAATGTCTCAATTCTAACGATTTTCTATTTCATGATTATCCCAAATTCAAAAAGCTATGATGACTCTACTCAGAATGTGAGATACATAGCTCAAAAAGCTCACTAGCCCGTCGGTCTTGTTATGGGCTTGTCAAATTTAGTAGAGGCTTCATGATACGTATGAAATTTTTCTGAATATTAATCAAATTCATATCACCTAATTCAACTTATCATTTGGATAGATTTTTTTAAATTTATGACACTAAATTAAGCTTAAAGCTCTACACGATAATATAGAACGATTTAATTTACAAAAAGTTATAGAAACTGTGTTAAACTTGCTAATTAATAATGTGTAAAAGCTCACTGTCCCAGAGGCAATAAGCAGAGACACAACTTCAGATGGGAGGCGATCCCATCGCCATATTGGATGCAAATTCCAATACCGGTCAAATTAAGTTTTTATTCCAATCGAAAAGCTCTCACAAGTTTTAATTATGGAATCGAACACTGGTTCACACCGGTTTCGAGTTGAAGTATTACTTAACCGAAATAATGTAGAATCAATTATTACTGTTAGGAGTTTCTGTTAGATCTGTGGTGATACTTTTATTAACTTATAAAGCTTCTAATTGAGCGCTGTAAGAAGTCCGTCGGCATCTCTAGAGCCTCAACTGTCTTCTCGATTATATGATGGCACAAAAGGATCAAAGTGTAAATGTAGTCTGGGTCGATTTCAGTAATTTGCCTAATGAAGTCCACGTTGACCTGCATTACGTTGGTAAAACGGCATAGTACTTAAGTGTACATTTTAAATAGTTTCTTCATTAGTTATATAGAGTCAAATTCGAGGTAAAATCCATATAAAAAAAAACTATATTTATAGACAGAGAGTGTACTTAAAGAACGTTAGTGGTAAATACTTTGGTCTTAAAGAAAAAGAGTATTTTTCTTCTGTAAAATTTTATACATTATTACAATATATTCTGGAACTTTATTAGTTCTTGCTTATTGTTAAACTCCATTCCTTCCAAGGCGCTATAAAACTGCAGGTGTTTATGGGGGGCTATTAAACATAATATAAATGTATAAATATAGTATAAATTTCCTGCACCTAAATACCCTACTACGCATATAGTATACATAATATTAATATCCGCCTTATATTACATACTGTCCCATTACTGAACATAGGCTTCCTCACTACTGAAAGGGTTTGATCCACTACACTAGCCTTTTGCAATTTAGCAAACTTCACATACCTTCGAAATTCTTATGAATAACTTCTAAAATATGGATAGTCCCTCACGATGTTTCCCTTTACTAATACTATACTAACACTAATAGTTGTTGTTTGAATGTAATTCTTATAAGTGTAACTATAGAGTTTCATTTTTATTGTCACCTTGGTGTGTAAGTGAGGGGTGAGAGCGGTTAGCGACTATACATATTAAATATATTTTGATTATATTTTCCATAGGAGACGTTAAAGCCATTATGTCTTTTCACGTACTGAATAGTTATTTATTATTTAATATAATTGATTACAATAAATCATTAGGAGCTGGAAGCAAATTTTGTGACAGAATTCAATAATATAATTATCATAGCGTGTACAATCATTAAAACCCGGCGCTAGATATCTTGCGATCAGTGTGAAAGGTCTCTAAATCCTAGACAGGCTAGTAGAATTGAAATGAAATTTAAGTTCAGCTTAAATCGAAGATATATAAACTTCAAACTTGGTTCGGAACCATAACTCACAAGTCCATGGTTTAAGTTTTTAAAAATGCCCAATAATCTTCGTATTATATAACTGCGAGTATTTGTATGTTTGTTAGAAGTAAACGAAGGAATAACCGAACTAACTTGAATGAAGATAAGCACATGGGTAGATCATGCCCTGGATTAACACATAGGCTACTTTTAATCCTCTTAATTTTCCCCATGGGAAATAATGAATTGTTAAACGCAGTTTTTTAAATAGATGGCGCTGGCGTCGCACATTCTTTTAGGAGTTTAATATAGCGGAAAAGCTTTTCACTTAGTCGAAGCCACTAGCAACACCTATATTATATGTATATAAAAAAAAAAAACAAAAAATATAAACTATTTGTGCAATAAAAAACCGCTAAAATTTTATAACTTGCGCCAAAAATTATTCTTTAATCTCGCCGCTTTAGTAGCGAATTATTTTGCTCTACATTTTGATACACACGTGTTCCCACAGTCTAGTGCGGTTTGTGATTAGGACAACCGGTATTTATAATAGTCGAATGTACCGAGATCTCAATTAGTTGAAATAAATGTAATAATATTTTATTAACTTGAGTTGAAATTGATTGGTTTGTAGGTACGGTACAACTTACAAGAGATACAGTGGAAGCAATCGAGATTCATTACCAAGATGGAGTCACCTTTGATGTTAAAATATTGTCCCTATGAACAGTTAGTCATAAAAGTAGATGTTATTCATCTTTTCAAATTGCATATAAAGATATGTGTAATCATTAAAAAAATAATTGTAAAAGGTCTTTTAGTGCTTGACTTCATTTTAGATAAAGAAAAAAGGATATAATTCTATTGAAGCGTTTTGAAGTTTTGAAATTGTTCAGATAGTCTCGTGGGTGACTGTAAATACCATTATTTAAGTTATTTAAGCCATTATTTAAGTTGTTTATGTATTATAAGGCATTCTGCAAACGTCTGGCCGGCTCGTTAAGGACAGTTTTTAATTAAATTAAAGACCCTATACATATCTTAAAAATATTATTGTAGTCGTGGGGAACACAGCCGTATAGAACACAAAGTATTGATCACGTACAATAGATTCCACGAGAATATTAATAAAAACCACCTGTTTTATAAGTGAAAACGAGTTTAAGGCGAAAATGAAATTTCGCTTACGCGTGTCGAAAAAAGCACTTTTCCGCGAAACTCGTACATTAGCCGGGAATAACATAACACATGCGTTCCAATGTCAATAATCACCGTGGTTCGCGTGTCCCAAACTTCGACCAAACTGCCCCGTAATAAGCCTTTTGAATTTTTAACACCCAATTTTCGCACTTCAACGCACCTCGCCCTGTAATTCTGCGTAATTAGTAATGAATATGAGATGTATGAGTGATTCTTAGTTCATTGGCACGATGGGCTCTCGAAAGCGGGTATTAATCAAAAAACAAAGATAAATTTGCAGTTACTAAATTACGTCCTAAAAGAAAATTTGTATGTAGAGTCGTTTTCGCAAGTCTAAATATAAGTTTGCCAGGATAGCCATGGGGCAAGTGACTTCGAGTAAGTAACAGTAGTGATTGTCAAATTGGCAGATATTCGAGAGTGTTAACAACAATTTGACTGAATTAGCAACAAATTGTCGGCCGCCGGCGGGGACGGTGCGATGATTATCATAATGTGCCAATATTAGGGGTAATATTAGGTCCACCCGTATGAGACTTCGTTTAGCATTTTGTACAGCACAGTTCCACTTGCGAGTCTTCTACCAAAATTATGTTGCTGAACTGTTTTAAACAACAGTTCCAATGTGTTAATTATATTGAGCGTTGATGGAAATACCAAAAACGTCCGATGAGAGACTCAAGAGTGGTTCTGGATTATTGTAGTGACGAAGAGTCCATATAACCCGATTCCTACCGGCTTCCCTTTCGTAATTTATGTACTAAATTCTAATTATCATTAGAACGATTTGCAGACCGCATTTATGCATATTAGTATCTGTATGTTGTATCGAGTTCCCTTTTGGAAAATGTCACCCTTCGCCACTGATGTATTGATTATATCGTATACTTTAAAGCAGGAAACAATAAAATAAAACTTAAATCTAATTATAATAAAGACGACTTTAATTTAAATAGAAGAGATTACATTAAAACGTAAGTCTTGTATCGTGGGCAGAAGATGATAGTCTTTCTAGCGCGAACAGAAAAGAAGATAGATTTCTGTTCTATTTGTACAATACACAAACATTTGTCTTGATAAATTTCGAACTTAGGACCTTTCAATTCAGAGCCAGTTTAATTTATATCGCACTTGGGACCTTCAGTGTCTGCTCAACGTTGCGCTAACGGAGTTGAAAAAGACGTATTATCTTTTTAGCTTACCCCAGTATGTCGACTTGATTTTTCTCAATTCATGCATCACATCAGCATGATTGGTCTTTGATACCGGATCCGTGGCTGAATTATTAATTATCAAAATACTTGCTTTTATCTTCATACGTATGAAAAGTAGGAACAAAGTGCCTGATGATGTATAAAAATTGGGGCTACTGTACTGCTACTGACATCATGTACTGCGGGACACTATAACCATGGACTAGACTAGACCAGCTACTTAAACCACGGATACGGCTATCTTTTATACTGATGGGGATTTTATATTTTGTAACCACTGGCTTTATATTTGATAATCATACAATCAAATTATTAGTGGGATTTCTGGAGGCTCAAAATTATTATTTTTTTATTTAGTATTTGAGATATACACAGAACAATTACTATTGAATCTTATTGTATAGGTACTAATAAATATAAAACCAAATCCAACAAAGTTTCTACCAAAAGCTAATACATATTAGAAGGAACTGAACTGAAACAAATTCTAATGAAAACAAATTAAATACTATACTCCATTAATATTTATCCTTTTTATTATTTTCTCTTTACATCAGCGGCAAATATCTTTTGGCATTATGGTATGTATCAATTACTGCTTAGTCTCTAATATATGCTAAAAAGACAAAAGTGGCTTCCGTTCTATACTTCACGTCTTGTTTAAATAATTGGTAATGATGATGCCTCAGGGTGCAGTGATTCCAATCCACACGTACAACCAAATTACATGCCTGCAGTATGTTCGGCGCGAGACGTTTGTGCCTCGCCGATTTTTTACCAACTGACTAAAGAGGGTCCTGTTTTTATAAGTATTTTGTTACGTCTCTGCCCACCCTTGTAAATAGAAAAAGGCATGATGCTATGCGGGTATTTAAAGTTAAACATATGGATGTAAATAACTTATGAATATATAAATAACTAAGTTTTGCGCGCGGCTTCGCCCGCGTCAAGGAGTTTTCCGGAATATTTTTTTTTCCGACTTAGTTGATATGTATTGTTATGTTATGACTAAATTACACATCATTATAAATTGTAGCATTTGTGTTATTCTGATGTGTAACCAATATTACTGTGAAGTTTCATCCCAATCCGTTCAGTAGTTTTTTCTTGGAAGGGAACAAACATACATACATACATGCATCCTCACAAATGTTCGCTTTTATAATATTAGTACGATGTATCTCCTTGGTTCTCTACTGATCTACTGATTAAAAGGGCCTATATTTTCCATGGGGTAAATCCTCTTGGATCCCCGTCATGCAAATATAAGTTAGATAGGATATGTCGGATTTTTATAGACTAAAACCTCATGGTGGTCTCCATCAGCACTTTAGAATTAGAGCAAAAGGTTCTAAAATCGAATTTAAATTCAAGCATAACTGTGTACGGTTTTTTCTAACAAGATTTGCTAGACTTTTCGCCTGAGAAAGTTATCAGGCAGATGGCCGTTCGTGAACATATAGCCATTTTATTCAGTAACATGTCTGAAAATATATTCTGAATCTGCATGAGAGCAAATTGAAGAAGAGGACACAGATTTCTCTATAACAGTTGTTTGGTACCAGTAGACACTATTTTAGACGAAACTATCTACCTCCTGAAGATAGCACCGCTCGTTCAAATAAAAACCCATGTTGCAGTCATAATACATCAATAAAACTTATTAGAAAAAAGACTTGCGTACTGGCTGCTTGGCTAATATCTTAAGTTTTTTTTAAATAAATGGAATTGTAAAATTTTCTTCTTGTCAATTAATTAATAAAATTTGTATCGATTATTGTAATTTCTCAACTTATTTTTTTTTATACAAATATCAATTTAAATCGACGATTCAACAACCTAACCTACATAAAAGCGATTAAAAGTAACCGTTAGTTAAATATAACCGATCGAGCCCAACCATAAACCACAATAACAGTAAGAACGTATTAATTACGAAACTGGAGCGCGGTTTAAGGTGCAAACCATGTAAATTTGTGCGAATTCATTAAAAATTTTGTTGTTTAAAACTTGGTATCGGCTTTCATGCGACACGATTATGCAAATAAGAATGGCGGCTTACATTTTTCCCGATGTACTTAATAATGAGCTGGGTTCCGTGACTCGTAGATCATATATCGTGTATTAGGGGTTATTTTGGGGTTCCGTATTGATGCTAAAAGAACTCTATCACTGAGATCGTTGGAGATTGTCCGTTCGACTTTAAAAAAATAGCTGGTTATGCTAGTGATAGGATATTGTTTCGGATTACGACCGTACCCAAGATGTAATGAGTGAGGTTGCTGTCAGACTCTGGTATCAGCCTGTGTCATCCGGTTTCAAATAGGCCGGCATAATTATTTCAATTGGCGATAGGTTATCATCTCTCGTCCTTCGACACTATAAATATATCCTACTCCACATATCATAATTTGCAGTGGGGTCACTTTAAAGAGCCTGTATATTAAAGTAGTCTATCTTTTGTACCTTAATAGGTAGGGGGTTACAAATTTTTACAAGAGCTTCTGATCACGTCCCCACGAAAACCTTAATTGCACTTTGTCCGCATGTGAAAACTCGATGAAAATTCGTTCAGCAGCTTCATAGATATACGTTCACAAACAAACAGATAGACAGAAAAGAGTTCTAAAAATAATTGATTTGTGTTTCATTACTCTTTAGTCACCCCTTTTTTATTTCATTTAATATACAGACTCTCCGGGAGATACTGTTTTATTATATATAATACACTCGTGTTAAATTGCATGGTTTCATACATTTTAAACCATATCTGCAGAACCTTGGCGTGTTTTGTAGTCTGAACTTAGCCGTGCTTTTGCCACCAGATCTCTGTCATGCACTTAATTAGGAGCTGTATTAGTATTATTTATTATCTAAGAATTCTGTAGGCTTTGTGAAACGGTGGATGCTCGTTTACGAGTCACGCTATACAAATAAATAAGTCCTTTGTATAAAAACTGGTTTGAAGCCATTTTAAGTTGACCTCCCTCGTTAATGGCTGTTTTGAGAGGTCGAATAGTCACTGATTTTGGACAGGCGTATTTTATAGCACAGGTAAATGAACAAATACGTCACTTGTTGTAGAGTGATCTCTATTGCTCATAAATATAAAAATGATTTATGAGCTCTCGACTTTACAAGAATCAAGATTAGTGAAGTCATGAGGTTTTGGACGTCTGGAAATCTCACTCATCCTACAAAATTTAATAGCAAGCTTTTTAATTATCGTTATCAATAAGATATTGGTACAACCCCGATTAAACCAATTAATGTTGTTATACCTGGAGCATTATTAGAATTTATAATTGCCATTTTTTTAATGCCTATGTCTTAGACTTCTGTTACAAAATTTTTAATGTGTATCGGGATTACAGATAAAGATAAAATATTCTATAATAGGTGATAATATACTTTAATAAAATCTTTTAAGACGGTATTCGGTTACTTCTTAATATGCAAAAAAAACATGTCAGTCACTAAAACCTCATCAAGATATTTCAATAACACAAGGCTGTACCATCGATTCCTGAAACAAATAAAAAAATAAACATTAAAAAGGTGAAAATTGCGAGCTAAGTATGCGTCCACACTGCGGGGTGGTCCCCGTGTGTGGCTGCAATGCAAATGCGCGTGCTATCTTTATCTCGGCTGTTACACCGCGTCGTAATGATGCTGTGAAATCAACACTGTTCAGTGTGATTTCTTAATTATAGTTTTTCGAGAAGTTATTGAGGTGTGCTTTACGTATTTCAACTTGTGATTCATTTATGATAGATTGAGTATATTAAATTTGAGTTTTTTTATAACCATTGAGTTAAAGATATAGCTTCTTATCTTTAAAATATAATCCATTTTATTGAATACGAAATATAGTTTGTCATTTCCAAAATATAATCCATTCTAAGTATTATTATATGCAAAAACATATTTCGGTTATTCCATAAAATGATTCTAGTCCATGTTAAGCCACAAAAAGAATTTTTCGTCAAAAATAGCCAGAGATTTTTTACACGTAATACAAAAGAACTTATGACTGGAGAACGGAAGCCTCGGGTCGATTCCGGGTCGGGCAAAAATACTGGGTTTTTCTTCTGAGTATCCCGAAGTCTATTTGTGATCGATACGACACGGCGAGAAATAGGTGCACTAGTTGCGACTCAACGTACCCATTCGGGAATAAAAGATGATGTGCAATATTCGAATTCCACCGTTTTATTTTCAACATTACAGTACGGTGTGTAAGACTTCCAATTTTATTTGTCGCCTTCGAGTTAGTTTAATGAAGATATATTCTGATTTCTGTTGAATGCTTTAACGCTTTTCATAGAAGCTCACGTCTTTATCAACGGAAGGTAGGCAGGGATTATATATGTAAGTTGTTTTCATCCCTTGATGTCACGATATTGGACAGAGAGTTAAATCTCTATATTGTAAATTGTATTATAAATTAACCACAATAATGTTAAGTTAGTACTTAGTTCCTATCAGTGGCGAATCCATGTTACCCGATTCCTAGGCTTCCCTTTCATAATTTATGTAAAATCCTAACTAACAATTATTTTCATAATAGGCATTTTTGTCAATACTAAATAATTAACTACCTATATCTTAAATTCAAAATACCTAATCAAAATGGCCGCCCGAATCATACGAGGTAGAAAGGTGTCCATAATACTAACGACGTTGCCTCGTTGAATGGCAAGAAATAACGGTTTCAAAATTTGACTATTACAACGTTTAGCAGACCCAATACATGCATATAATCTTTAATATGTTGTGTTAGGAAATTTCACCCTTTGCCACTAGTTCCTATTGAACCTAGGTATCGGTAACTTCTCAGCCATACTGGCACCAAGCCTATGGGTGTTAACATGTTCATAAACTTTAATCGAGCTTGATAACTCTTGGCTGATACATTCGAAGTAGCCAGGTGCATTTACTTTATACATGTATTTAAATATAGATTCATTTAAATGTTTATATAAAAGTCGCGGTATATGTTTGAAGTTCGATTTTTAGGTAGGTAAGTATATTTTGCAAATGTAATAATTTCATAATTTTAATAGAACTCTATTATTATATAATTAATAAAAAACATAATAGAAATAGAAATTAACATAACATAATTTTAATAGAAAACATCGTGAGGAAACCTGCACATATGAGAAGTTCTCTATAGGAATTTCGAAGGTGTGTGAAGTCTACCAATCCGCACTAGGCCAGCGTGGTGGACTAAGGCCTAATCCCTCTCAGTAGTAGAGGAGGCCCGTGCTCAGCAGTGGGCAAGTATATAATACAGGGCTGATATTATTATTATTATTAATAGAACTCTATTCAGAATCAAAACAAAAGAGAGATCACGCCTTTATCCCCGGAGGCCCGGCATCAAGGTTCCGTTCCATGGTGACAGGGTGTGGTAGCTATATTTATTTGGAGCGTTTATTTATAATTTATATTGATACATGATGTATATTAAATATTGATGTAGTGTGTGACATGTCAGTGTGTAAGGTTCGATTCTCAAGACGGGAATGATTTGTCGAAATGTTTTATTTTTATATATGTCTCTAGAGCCATAACATTCAGAGCTTAAGTATATTATATAGTATTGTATTAAACTGAAGAGTTTGTACGCGCTGAACTCTAAAACTACAGTTCTCAAATTTTGAAAATTAATTCACTAACAGAAAACTACAATTGCCTGCTCCTATAGATTACTTTTACTTGTAAACAGACATACACGGGCCGAATGGCGCGGAAGCCGAGTCTCTGTTCCATTGCTTGTTCTTTATATTCTAGTTTCTAGGTGACAACTCCGTCTACCCTACAATACGTGATGCTATGTATGTAGTTTATGGAAACGCCACCCGCGTGGCTGCTAAACAATTTGTGCGGTTAAGATTAAAGAATATTTACGTTATCTGAAGATATAAGCTATAAACGTAGCCGTAAGATGCGAGATTAGGTGAATTAACTACTTTTCTAAGGAATATAAAAGTGTAAGTCGGTAGCAACAATGTTTCTTGAACATTCAATAAATAACACATGTTGCTGCCATTGCGGCCAGTGTCTCGGTGGCTTATGGCGTGCGAGGACGATCACTTTTCTAAGGTCCCGGGTTTGATCGCGGGTGGGGTAAGGTGATATTTTTTGCATAGTCTCAGCCTAATATGGCGATAGCCTCGTTCCGTATCATATCATGGGTTGGAACATACATGGTGAAAAGGTGCTCTGGTTGGATCTCTAGCTACCTCATGGAGATAAAGGCGTGAAGTGTGTTAAACATGTCTCTTTTCCATATACAGCCATTTCCGCTTAATGACTTAAGTAATGTCGTTTACATGATGGTGTACAGGAGTTTGTTATGGTGTTTATTGGTGGTAGGTCTCTCATATGTGAGAATCTATTTCTGCCGCCTAGCAGTAGTGTGTAGTCACTGTTGTGCTTCGGTTTGAAAAACATTGTAACCAGTGTACCTACTGGACATAATAAGAATTAAGAACTCATGTCTCAGTATAACGAGCGCAGTGGAGTACCAAACAATACTTTGTAATTCAAGGTGTTGGTGTTTCTACTGTTTATAGGCGATCGTATTGCTGACCATCAGACGAAAGGCAAGCTCGTTTCGACATTTAAAGCAAAATAAAAAAAAACTTACAGATTAACATCAAGTAATATTTTCGAAATTTAAAAATGTTCTATATTTGAACGTAACTATATAAGAAGAATCTTCCCTGGCTGGTTTGAGATTGAGCGTCACGCAAGACTGACGTTAAAGAAAATAAAAGCTGTTTTGAATTTCGTCATGGTTTTATGTCCGTGGTCGTTTAGATAGTAGTTTGTTGAATGTTGTAATAAATCAGATATAATTATAATAAAATGATTAGGTCATTGCAGAAAAAATATTTCGGAACCAATTATTGTGATTCATTTAATTTCATTTTCACTCAGAATACAATTAATTTGTGAAATAAATATTGCTATTAACTTCATAGAACAAATGTATTATTAAACGTATTCTCACATAATATTGACTTATTTTGAGTGAACGTATTTTTGTTTAAAATAAATAATTTAAATTATTATTTATATAAGAGGTATAAGGTCATATCAATTCGCCGTCTCACTCTAAAAGGCGGAGTTATAAAAACAAAAATGTTCGCAAAGTTGTTTGAATCACCCGCCCACGTTAAGAATACTTTGCAGGTAATATTTTGTCTTGTAATCGACTGTAGAGGTGCCGGTTATGTCGCCTCCTCTAACCATAGTTAATGTAATATCATTTTTATTATTTTAGAAGTGTGGATAGATTTTTAAAAATAGAACCATAATTCGGAATTAAGAATGCCTAAAATGACTAAGCATGCTTCGTTGTAGACTGTGCTTGCGTTGAGAGTAATAAGATTGATAAGTGTAGTTCGAAGATTTGATAAAAATAATCATAATTCGCTAGTTTTACACGTACCCTCATCTAAGAAACGTGTGAGACGGTAGACCCAGGTTATACTGTATCGGAGAGTAAGGTTACTTAGCAATAATACTAAGGTAATATCATCTTTCCATATTTAGCGCTCTTAGACACATCAAACGTCTATAAACCGTATTAATATAACTATATGTACTGAAAATTAATCAATAATATAAAACACAAAACACCATTTACATTCCAACAATTTAAATAGGACAACGAAACCCACCCTACTATCCCAAAGGTCAATATTTTTCACTTAATCCACCCATTCATAAACCTTAATAAACCTACATAAAAGCAGTCTAGTAGGAACAAAATAAAAGCCCGGCAATCGCGATAAGTCCGCTCGCCCGTGCGAAAAGACAAGTGGCTTAATTGAGAGCTGACCCGTGGGAGGTCCGCGGGCGTCGGTTTATGCTAATCGATTGCCAACTAGTTTGTTTTTTAAGACGCCAGTAGCACCGGCCTTTTGGGTTCCGCTCGTTCGCGTTCGGAATTTGAAATTGGTTTGCTTTTTATTGAAATGAGGTTTGGGATATACTTTTACAGAATTTTTAAGATTGTTACTGGTTGATATTTTTGTGCAGAGAACTAAATAAACAATTCGATTGAAAAAAAAATTAATCATTTTGTAATTTCCTACTCCAATTTGTCTTATCCTTCATATTAAACAAATCCAAAATAAAAATTCTGTCATGTCACGACATATTTCTACTTTAGCAAGCAGAATTATACTTTAACTCCATGCTCAACCAACAACTTAGAAAAAGTTACCAGTCTCGAACGATTCGAATTTTAAAACTGTCGATTTTAAAAGAGAACGCCTAAAAATAGTCTACAGAACCCGTAACAGTTTAAATCGAAACAGGTTTATTTTAAAAAGAGCGTATAATTTAACTCTGTCCGGATGGGTTAAGATATCTTCGCGTGTCCCATCAGAAGCTTCTTGGAACATCGACTAATATTTAGTTCTACCAAATTAATGAGGATATAAATAAGGTATTGAGATTCTATGTGTTCATAAGGCGCATATAGGTCTTAGGTTAGATGCAAATATAAAATGGTTGGCTTTATTCAGGTTTGGGTCTAGTTATTAAAATACTGAGTATTGTAGTGTTTGGGTATGTTACAAAACGGCTTATTGTTTTTGAAGTATATTTTACGTAATTGTAAAGAATATTTATATAAAGTAGACACAGTAAATTACTTTATATTCGATCGATGTCTCGCTCGAAATCAGGTCGGCCTCCACACAACTAGCTTTTAAAATTAGAGTTAGGCAATTATTGTTTGTTGAAAGCGAACCTTCCTTCTTAGCTTATTAGTGTATTTATTTATGTATATATTACCTATATGTGTATTTATATGTAAATATTATCTCGCGGCTTCGCCCACGTGGAGGAGTTTTCGGGATAAAATTTCCTCTATCTATCTGTGCACCTAATGTTGACTGGGAAGGAATACCTTGACATTAAGTCCGCCTGTATACCATGCGTACAAAGCGTTTTAAATAAATAAATAATCTATACATTTATAATCTGTTATGCCGTTCATGCCAATCAAAGAATCTAGTCAACTTTCATACTATCATTATTATACGATTTAACGCAAATAAAACTACAAACTTAATAAATACATGATTGAATTATTATAAGCATTAATCGTGCACCAAACATAGGGTTACGAAGCGTTACCATAAAAAAATAGTGTTCGAGCGTAAAATATGCGCAAATTATGTATAACACGCACGACCGTTCACGCGATGTTACGAAACCACCCTTTAAACAACTATAAAATTAGGAGACAAATTTTGGTCATTAAATGTTAACACACGGATTTTGTGGAAATATATCTGTCATACTTCATCATCATCATCATCAGCCCTGTATTATATACTGTTCCACTGTTGGGCACGGGCCTCCTCTACTATTGAGAGGGAATAGGCCTTAGGGAAAATGGAGTTTTTATTTTAAGTTAGACCTCTAGCTATATACCGGTGAAAACTGCATTCAATTCAATGCAGTAGTTTTTTGCATAATGCATATACATAAATGTACAGACAGACAAAAAAATCTAAATACTGTTGTTTCGGCAGAAGCCAAATTTTGATCACGTCAACAAAATTTGATCAGTCTATGTTTTGGCATCTCATCTATAATTTCGAAATACTTATTAGGTGCCTTTTCTATAAGTAATAAATTGAAGAAGAGAATGAATGAAAAAATAATTTTAATAGTACTATAATAGCATAGCAACTAGCAACAGTATTATAGCACTCGACCTGGCGACCTTCAAGAAAAGAGCGTATTCCCACTCAAAAGACCGGCAACGTATTTCTATGTCCCCTGGTATTGCAGATGTTCCTGGGCGGTGATGATCACTTACCATCAGGTGACTTGTGTGCTCATTTAGGCCCTCATAAAAAAGTCTTATTCGGCTAAAGATGGCTGATCATTCGTAAC
The DNA here is from genome assembly GCF_014839805.1 of Manduca sexta. Lineage (NCBI taxonomy): Eukaryota > Metazoa > Arthropoda > Insecta > Lepidoptera > Sphingidae > Manduca > Manduca sexta. The sequence continues at coordinate 7,033,456 of NC_051119.1, forward strand.
TTTTGAATCAGAATATTACTAAACCTAAATACAATAAAAGAAAATTTCGACATCTACCCGCACACCAAGTAATAATTTAAGCATTTTGTCGCCCAACATTATGCTAATAGTTTTCATAATATTTTTCGATACGGTTACCCTTGCCACCCTCACGGAGCGGCTTTAGGCATTATATTTATGCGACCTTGTTAATTTTATAACGCCCTAAACATTTCTCCATTTCACGATTAAATCAAACCATGAAGGAGAATAAAATAATTTAAATTATAATCATAATTTATTGTAAAGTAAACCTCTTTGCTGATTTGAAAAAGGAATTTAAAATACAAACTTTTACGTTATAATTTGTAATTATGTGTATAGTTCCGTACCTAGTTAATTTTGAATTTCTGTTGTATATTGTTGTATGGAAATTAAGTGAAGGTTTTAGTAGTCAACTCGGGTTGATTGATTGATTTTGAGAACTTTTTCACTAATAGGAAGCTACATTGCTCCGAGTGTTATAGGCTACTTTTTGACCTTGGAAATATTTACCCCGGAATTATTTTTTCACACGGGCTGAGCTGCAGGCAAAAGCTAGTAATATTTCTGAAGATTTCATCTTCAATTTAATATAAAGAACGTAAACAAAACGCGGAATAAAACTATAAAGTACTATATTTAATAATACAGAAGTTCAGAACGGTACATTTTTGTTTAAATAATGTTCCACGCAAGTTGATAAACCAAAAGAATCTCTTTAATTCAGACATGTTCCGATTCCATCCTTTTACAATGTCGGCATGCACCGCGATGTTAAAACCCTAACATTTTTAAAATACTTACCTCGGCTTCCAGACGACTTAAATTGTTTTGAAAACAAAACGCACATATTTTAAGGTACAATATTGAATCAAATGATCGAAATCGGGTCTGGTCTCCGAAGAAATAAAATATTTAAAGCACTGGCAAAAACATTAGTTAGAAGCTGCTTTAATGGATGAATGGATAAAATGTATAATATAATACATTTTCCATTCATTTTGATTCGTTGATTAATAATAAACTATCGTCCTATAGGTTTAATAGCAGCGTGTTTTGTCTGTGCCGTGTGAGGTTATGGATCCATTTACGAAGTTGAACAACTGGGTATGAAGTCTTAAGGATATCTCTTCTAATAAAATTTGTTTCTTCTTCTTCTCTTCTAAGCAGGATAAAGAATCGGGAAGTAACCTAAAAAATTCAGCAGTGTAGAATTCATAACCATCCTTTCTAATTTCAATCCTAAAGTAATTGCTTTAAATCGAAGATTCGAGAAAGAATATTCCGTTAGTATAGCAGGATTTTTAAAAACGACTACTATATAATATTTTCACAGTATATTTGCATCCAGCACAGGACGTCAACTCCAATCAGTGAATTAAATCAAAGATAATCTCAAAATTAAAAAATACAACAGAATTCGAAGTCCGGACCATGCCCGGTCAATTCAGTACGGTCCGAAGTACAATAATGATGTAATTCACTTACATAGCTATCGATATCTGACATTTCACTTAACTTAATTTTTTTTTTTATATGCGATTGCATCCGAACTTTTTTTAATACATTTTATATAAAAGAAATACGTATACAGGCGAAACCCTCTTTGTCTTATAAATGGTTCAAATGGTTTAAAATGGCTTTAGCCTAAAATTTAGGTCAAACATTTAAAATCGCACTATAGTTACTACAATCACTTGGACTAAGAGAATCTTTTAAAAAAATCATTATGCTATTTACTTTTCTATTGGCTCTGATCTAAGATTTAGACCAGAAAAACCCAAAAGCGTAAAAATAATAGAAAAGAAATCATTTTATGATCAATTTAAAAACTTAAACTCTTCCTAATTTGCCCTTTATTTGACATTAAAATTTGAGTTCACACGATTTGTAATGCTTACAAATTATCGGGCCGATTTTGATGAGATTTTATAAATTAACAAATATGCATAGTAATGTGGTCTTATAAAATTAGTTTTCTTTTAAAAAAATGTTAGGTAACAGCTTTAAATGTTAATTACATTATTGTGATCTACTCTAGATTTCTTTCAATTGCCATTTGAGATTTTATTGAAAATAGATTTATGAGATTAGTTTTGCTTTTATAGCATCACTGGCTTTTGTTTGTGACTTTATGTGTGGGAGTGTAAAGTGTCGAATGACTAATTTAATTTGACCTTCTAAATGCCTATCAATGGAAACAATTGGATAGCAATAAAAGGCCTATTTTTCCAAAAATTAAACATACAAGTATGACAAGACAATATTATAATAACACATAACTATCTACCAGACAATTTATTTTTACCGCTATCACATTTTATTTTAACTGACAAAAATTCTTTTTTAAATAATTTTAATCCCACCAATCGCACTTCTAGATGTAATCTAAAGGTCAAATAGTTAATTTATCGATAACGTTACAGCACCTCACTACCCGATGTCGTTATGCAAAACAGGACCGTAGCATTATCAGATCGGCGCTGTGTTAAGCGCGGTCACACTTGCAACCCAAATATAATGCTCATTACGCTTTGCCTATAGAGAATATTATTATTTTTTATAAGATTTGTAATTAGATTATTTTTGGCTATATCCACTTGGTTGTAAAATTGTGTAGTCTAAATACGTTACATCGTGGATTGTACCGAGTTGCTAGAGTTATTCTTCGATTAATGGTGATTTTGGACCCAAATAGAATGTCGATGACGCTCATCACATATCTAAATCTTACATTGTCATGTGATCAATGACAAAATTTGTCTTAAATAATGTAATAAAAATAAAAATCGTTCATTCGTCATTATAAAAAAGAGAAGCAAGCATAGATCTAGTTTTTTTTAATAATATCATCGATGCCAATAAATTCTTATTATAAGAATCTTGACTTTTGAGGTCTGCAATAAAGGTCTCCAAAAGGGACAGCTTATATAGAGAACATCATAACTGTAAGACAACAAACAAGATCAAGTTAGAATTATCGAAGCTGTTGGTAAGAAGATCTTGACTCTAAACTCAAATATCTTAAGACTCGTCCTAAGACTTATAATACGTACCATATCTTTGGAAAACTAAAGATCGAACTTTCAATTCTGAAACCGTCATATCCAATCTCATCACACAAGGCCCAAATCTCTTTATTAACATGCCAAGATATCAAAAGTACGAGTTTCAAACGAAACTCTGAATCCTCAGCCGTATTCAGTGTCATCAGAGGGCCCCAAACGTCCCCATTGATGATTGATACCAAAATAGTCACAAAAGTCCACTACAATTTTGCCACAATTCTCGAGCTTTTCACGGTGATC
>NC_051119.1:7037284-7124380 GCF_014839805.1 Manduca sexta
AATGTAATTCTTGCATCGTGGGTAGAAGACAATGTTGCCAGCGCGGACAGAAAGTAAGATACATTTCATTTATTTTTGTAAAATATACAAGCATTTGTCTTAGTGCATGTTGAACCTTTCAATTCAGAGCCAGTTCAACGCTGCGCTAACGAGGCTATAAAAAAGTATTTTCAGTTTACCCCACTTGCTATTTCAACCTGATTTTTCACAGTTCAAGTATCATGTCAGCATGATTGCTCATTTTGAGGCTGATGTATTTACTTTTAGTGTATAAATGCCTTTATCTTTATACTTATGCATAGTTAGAAAAAAATGCCACTCGACGAGTAAACATTGGGGATACTATAAAGTAGTGCGCGACAGTATGGTACTTAAACTATTGACATGACGGGTATTTTATATATTGATGGAGATTTTACATTTTATACCTTTTTTTATACGTGCTTGGCAGAGTGATACAAAGTATTGTTTGGTATTCCACTGCGCTCGCTATTCTGAGATGTGATGTTAGGTATTATTATATCTAGATCTCTATTCTTTTTAGTACCGGCACATGTTTTCTAGCATTATAGTATGTATCAATTCCTTACTTAGTCTCTTATATATGCTAAAATACTAAAGTGGCTTCCGTTCTATACTTCACGTCTTGTTTAAATAATTGGTAATGATGATGCCTCGGGGTGCAGTGATTCCAATCCACACGTACAACCAAATTACATGCCTGCAGTATGTTCGGCGCGAGACGTTTATGCCTCGCCGATTTTTTACCAACTGACTAAAGAGGGTTCTGTTTTTATAAGTATTTTGTTACGTCTCTGCCTACCCTTGTAAACAGAAAAAGGCATGATGCTATGAGTGTATGAATAGTTAAACATATGGATGTAAATAACTTAAGTGGGGTAAATCCTCTTGTATCCCCGTCATGCAAATATAAGTTAGATAGGATATGTCGGATTTTTATAGACTAAAACCCCATGGTGGTCTCCATCAGCACTTTAGAATTAGAGCAAAAGGTCCTAAAATCGAATTTAAATTCAAGCATAACTGTGTACGGTTTTTTCTAACAAGATTTGCTAGACTTTTCGCCTGACAAAGTTATCAGGCAGATGGCCGTTCGTGAACATATAGCCATTTTATTCAGTAACATGTCTGAAAATATATTCTGAATCTGCATGAGAGCAAATTGAAGAAGAGGACACAGATTTCTCTATAACAGTTGTTTGGTACCAGTAGACACTATTTTAGACGAAACTATCTACCTCCTGAAATAGCACCGCTCGATCAAATAAAAACCCATGTTGCAGTCATAATACATCAATAAAACTTATTAGAAAAAGACTTGCGTTCTGGCTTCTTGGCTAATATCTTAATTTTTTAAATAAATGGAATTATAAAATTTTCTTCTTGTCAATTAATTAATAAAATTTGTATCGATTATTGTAATTTCTCAACTTATTTTTTTTTTTTTTTTTTATACAAATATCAATTTAAATCGACGATTCAACAACTTAACCTACATAAAAGCGATTAAAAGTAACCGTTAGTTAAATATAACCGATCGAGCCCAACCATAAACCACAATAACAGTAAGAACGTATTAATTACGAAACTGGAGCGCGGTTTAAGGTGCAAAACCATGTAAATTTGTGCGAATTCATTAAAAATTTTGTTGTTTAAAACTTGGTATCGGCTTTCATGCGACACGATTATGCAAATAAGAATGGCGGCTTACATTTTTCCCGATGTACTTAATAATGAGCTGGGTTCCGTGACTCGTAGATCATATATCGTGTATTAGGGGTTATTTTGGGGTTCCGTATTGATGCTAAAAGAACTCTATCACTGAGATTGTTGGAGATTGTCCGTTCGACTTTAAAATTAGCTGGTTATGCTAGTGATAGGATATTGTTTCGGATTACGACCGTACCCAAGATGTAATGAGTGAGGTTGCTGTCAGGCTCTGGTATCAGCCTGTGTCATCCGGTTTCAAATAGGCCGGCATAATTATTTCGATTGGCGATAGGTTATCATCTCTCGTCCGTCGACACTATAAATATATCCTACTCCACATATCATGAGATGCAGTGGGGTCACTTTAAAGAGCCTGTATATTAAAGTAGTCTATCTTTTGTACCTTAATAGGTAGAGGGGTTGCAAATTTTTACAAGAAGTTCTGATCACGTTCACGCGAAGACCACAATTGCACTCTTGTCCGCATGTTAAAACTCAATGAAAATCCGTAAAGCAGATTCAACAAACAGATGGACAGCAAAGAGTTCTAAAAAATTGATTTGTGTTACATTAATCTTCAGTCCCCACCCCTTTTTTTTTTCAATGTACAGACACTCCGGGATCTAATGTTTTATTATATATAATAGATTTAATATACTCGTGTTAACTTGCGTGGTTTTATACATTTTAAACCATATCTGCAGAACCTTGGCGTGTTTTGTAGTCTGAACTTAGCCGTGCTTTTTGCCACCAGCTCTCTGTCATGCACTTAATTAGGAGCTGTATTAGTATTATTTATTATCTAAGAATTCTGTAGGCTTTGTGAAACGGTGGATGCTCGTTTACGAGTCACGCTATACAAATAAATAAGTCCTTTGTATAAAAACTGGTTTGAAGCCATTTTAAGTTGACCTCCCTCGTTAATGGCTGTTTTGAGAGGTCGAATAGTCACTGATTTTTGACAGGCGTATTTTATAGCACAGGTAAAATGTACAAAATACGTCACTTGATGTAGAGTGATCTCTATTGCTCATAAATATAAGAATGATTTATGAGCTCTCGACCTTACAAGAATCAAGATTAAGAAGGGTTGGAGTTTTGGACGTCTGAAAATCTAACTGATCCTACAAAACTGAATAGCAAGCTTATTAATTATAGTTATCAATAAGATATTGGTACAACCCCAATTAAACCAATTAATGTTGTGCTACCTGGAGCGTTATTAGAATTTTTAAATTGCCAATTTTTTTAATGCCTATGTCTTAGACTTCTGTTACAATATTTTTTAATCTGTATCGGGATTACAAATAAAGATAAAATGTTCTATAATAGGTGAGAATATACTTTAATAAAATCTTTTAAGACGGTATTCGGTTACTTCTTAATATGCAAAAAAAACATGTCAGTCACTAAAACCTCATCAAGAAATTCAATAACACAAGGCTATACCTTCGATTCCTGAATGAAATAAAAATGAACATTAAAAGGTGAAAATTGCGAGCTAAGTATGCGTCCACACTGCGGGTGGTCCCCGTGTGTGGCTGCAATGCAAATGCGCGTGCTATCTTTATCTCGGCTGTTACACCGCGTCGTAATGATGCTGTGAAATCAACACTGTTCAGTGTGATTTCTTAATTATAGTTTTTCGAGAAGTTATTGAGGTGTGCTTTACGTATTTCAACTTGTGATTCATTTATGATAGATTGAGTATATTAAATTTGAGTTTTTTTATAACCATTGAGTTCAAGATATAGCTTCTTATCTTTAAATATAATCCATTTTATTGAATACGAAATATAGTTTGTCATTTCCAAAATATAATCCATTCTAAGTATTATTATATGCAAAAACATATTTCGGTTATTCCATAAAATGATTCTAGTTCATGTTAAGCCACAAAAAGAATTTTTCGTCAAAAATAGCCAGAGATTTTTTACACGTAATACAAAAAGAACTTATGACTGGAGAACGGAAGCCTCGGGTCGATTCCCGGGTCGGGCAAAAAATACTGGGTTTTTCTTCTGAGTATCCCGAAGTCTATTTGTGATCGATACGACACGGCGAGAAATAGGTGCACTAGTTGCGACTCAACGTACCCATTCGGGAATAAAAGATGATGTGCAATATTCGAATTCCACCGTTTTATTTTCAACATTACAGTACGGTGTGTAAGACTTCCAATTTTATTTGTCGCCTTCGAGTTAGTTTAATGAAGATATATTCTGATTTCTGTTGAATGCTTTAACGCTTTTCATAGAAGCTCACGCCTTTATCAACGGAAGGTAGGCAGGGATTATATATGTAAGTTGTTTTCATCCCTTGATGTCACGATATTGGACAGAGAGTTCAATCTCTATATTGTAAATTGTATTATAAATTAACCACAATAATGTTAAGTTAGTACTTAGTTCCTATCAGTGGCGAATCCATGTTACCCGATTCCTAGGCTTCCCTTTCATAATTTACGTAAAATCCTAACTAAAAATTATTTTCATAATAGGCATTTTTGTCAATACTAAATAATTAACTACCTATATCTTAAATTCAAAATACCTAATCAAAATGGCCGCCCGAATCATACGAGGTAGAAAGGTGTCCATAATACTAGCGACGTTGCCTCGTTGAATGGCAAGAAATAACGGTTTCAAAATTTGACTATTACAACGTTTAGCAGACCCAATACATGCATATAATCTTTAATATGTTGTGTTAGGAAATTTCACCCGTTGCCACTAGTTCCTACTGAACCTAGGTACCGGTAACTTCTCAGCCATACTGGCACCAAGCCTATGGGTGTTAACATGTTCATAAACTTTAATCGAGCTTGATAACTCTTGGCTGATACATTCGAAGTAGCCAGGTGCATTTACTTTATACATGTATTTAAATATAGATTCATTTAAATGTTTATATAAAAGTCGCGGTATATGTTTGAAGTTCGATTTTTAGGTAAGTAAATATTTTGCAAATGTAATAATTTCATAATTTTAATAGAACTCTATTATTATATAATTAATAAAAAACATAATAGAAATAGAAATTAACATAACATAATTTTAATAGAAAACATCGTGAGGAAACCTGCACATATGAGAAGTTCTCTATAGGAATTTCGAAGGTGTGTGAAGTCTACCAATCCGCACTAGGCCAGCGTGGTGGACTAAGGCCTAATCCCTCTCAGCAGTAGAGGAGGCCCGTGCTCAGCAGTGGGCAAGTATATAATACAGGGCTGATATTATTATTATTATTAATAGAACTCTATTCAGAATCAAAACAAAAGAGAGATCACGCCTTTATCCCCGGAGGCCCGGCATCAAGGTTCCGTTCCATGGTGACAGGGTGTGGTAGCTATATTTATTTGGAGCGTTTATTTATAATTTATATTGATACATGATGTATATTAAATATTGATGTAGTGTGTGACATGTCAGTGTGTAAGGTTCGATTCTCAAGACGGGAATGATTTGTCGAAATGTTTTATTTTTATATATGTCTCTAGAGCCATAACATTCAGAGCTTAAGTATATTATATAGTATTGTATTAAACTGAAGAGTTTGTACGCGCTGAACTCTAAAACTACAGTTCCAATTTTGAAAATTAATTCACTAACAGAAAACTACAATTGCCTGCTCCTATAGATTACTTTTACTTGTAAACAGACATACACGGGCAGAATTGCGAGTAAGGTTAGTCTATTTTCCATTGCTTGTTCTTTATATTCTATTTTATAGGTGACACCTCCGTCTACCCTACAATACGTGATGCTATGTATGTAGTTTATGGAAACGCCACCCGCGTGGCTGCTAAACAATTTGTGCGGTTAAGATTAAAGAATATTTACGTTATCTGAAGATATAAGCTATAAACGTAGCCGTAAGATGCGAGATTAGGTGAATTAACTACTTTTCTAAGGAATATAAAAGTGTAAGTCGGTAGCAACAATGTTTCTTGAACATTCAATAAATAACACTGCTGTCATTGCGGCCAGTGTCTCGGTGGCTTATGGCGTGCGAGGACGATCACTTTTCTAAGGTCGGGTTTGATCGCGGGTGGGGTAAGGTGATATTTTTGCATAGTCTCAGCCTAATATGGCGATAGCCTCGTTCCGTATCATATCATGGGTTGGAACATACATGGTGAAGAAGGTGCTCTGGTTGCATCTCAGTCTACCCCATGGAGATAAAGGCGTGAAGTGTGTTAAACATGTCTCTTTTCCATATACAGCCATTTCCGCTTAATGACTTAAGTAATGTCGTTTACATGATGGTGTACAGTTTGTTATGGTGTTTATTGGTGGTAGGTCTCTCATATGTGAGAATCTATTTCTGCCGCCTAGCAGTAGTGTGTAGTCACTGTTGTGCTTCGGTTTGAAAATTGTAACCAGTGTACCTACTGGACATAATAAGAATTAAGAACTCATGTCTCAGTATAACGAGCGCAGTGGAGTACCAAACAATACTTTGTAATTCAAGGTGTTGGTGTTTCTACTGTTTATAGGCGATCGTATTGCTGACCATCAGACGAAAGGCAAGCTCGTTTCGACATTTAAAGCAAAATAAAAAAAAACTTACAGATTAACATCAAGTAATATTTTCGAAATTTAAAAATGTTCTATATTTGAACGTAACTATATAAGAAAGTCTTCCTGGCTGGTTTAGATTGACGTCACGCAAGACTGACGTTAAAGAAAATAAAAGCTGTTTTGAATTTCGTCATGGTTTTATGTCCGTGGTCGTTTAGATAGTAGTTTGTTGAATGTTGTAATAAATCAGATATAATTATAATAAAATGATTAGGTCATTGCAGAAAAAATATTTCGGAACCAATTATTGTGATTCATTTAATTTCATTTTCACTCAGAATACAATTAATTTGTGAAATAAATATTGCTATTAACTTCATAGAACAAATGTATTATTAAACGTATTCTCACATAATATTGACTTATTTTGAGTGAACGTATTTTTGTTTAAAATAAATAATTTAAATTATTATTTATATAAGAGGTATAAGGTCATATCAATTCGCCGTCTCACTCTAAAAGGCGGAGTTATAAAAACAAAAATGTTCGCAAAGTTGTTTGAATCACCCGCCCACGTTAAGAATACTTTGCAGGTAATATTTTGTCTTGTAATCGACTGTAGAGGTGCCGGTTATGTCGCCTCCTCTAACCATAGTTAATGTAATATCATTTTTATTATTTTAGAAGTGTGGATAGAACCATAATTCGGAATTAAGAATGCCTAAAATGACTAAGCATGCTTCGTTGTAGACTGTGCTTGCGTTGAGAGTAATAAGATTGATAAGTGTAGTTCGAAGATTTGATAAAAATAATCATAATTCGCTAGTTTTACACGTACCCTCATCTAAGAAACGTGTGAGACGGTAGACCCAGGTTATACTGTATCGGAGAGTAAGGTTACTTAGCAATAATACTAAGGTAATATCATCTTTCCATATTTAGCGCTCTTAGACACATCAAACGTCTATAAACCGTATTAATATAACTATATGTACTGAAAATTAATCAATAATATAAAACACAAAACACCATTTACATTCCAACAATTTAAATAGGACAACGAAACCCACCCTACTATCCCAAAGGTCAATATTTTTTTCTTACCCATTCATAAACCTTAATAAACCTACATAAAAGCAGTCTAGTAGGAACAAAATAAAAGCCCGGCAATCGCGATAAGTCCGCTCGCCCGTGCGAAAAGACAAGTGGCTTAATTGAGAGCTGACCCGTGGGAGGTCCGCGGGCGTCGGTTTATGCTAATCGATTGCCAACTAGTTTGTTTTTTAAGACGCCAGTAGCACCGGCCTTTTGGGTTCCGCTCGTTCGCGTTCGGAATTTGAAATTGGTTTGCTTTTTATTGAAATGAGGTTTGGGATATACTTTTACAGAATTTTTAAGATTGTTACTGGTTGATATTTTTGTGCAGAGAACTAAATAAACAATTCGATTGAAAAAATTAATCATTTTGTAATTTCCTACTCAATTTGTCTTATCCTTCATATTAAACAAATCCAAAATAAAAATTCTGTCATGTCACGACATATTTCTACTTTAGCAAGCAGAATTATACTTTAACTCCATGCTCAACCAACAACTTAGAAAAAGTTACCAGTCTCGAACGATTCGAATTTTAAAACTGTCGATTTTAAAAGAGAACGCCTAAAAATAGTCTACAGAACCCGTAACAGTTTAAATCGAAACAGGTTTATTTTAAAAAGAGCGTATAATTTAACTCTGTCCGGATGGGTTAAGATATCTTCGCGTGTCCCATCAGAAGCTTCTTGGAACATCGACTAATATTTAGTTCTACCAAATTAATGAGGATATAAATAAGGTATTGAGATTCTATGTGTTCATAAGGCGCATATAGGTCTTAGGTTAGATGCAAATATAAAATGGTTGGCTTTATTCAGGTTTGGGTCTAGTTATTAAAATACTGAGTATTGTAGTGTTTGGGTATGTTACAAAACGGCTTATTGTTTTTGAAGTATATTTTACGTAATTGTAAAGAATATTTATATAAAGTAGACACAGTAAATTACTTTATATTCGATCGATGTCTCGCTCGAAATCAGGTCGGCCTCCACACAACTAGCTTTTAAAATTAGAGTTAGGCAATTATTGTTTGTTGAAAGCGAACCTTCCTTCTTAGCTTATTAGTGTATTTATTTATGTATATATTACCTATATGTGTATTTATATGTAAATATTATCTCGCGGCTTCGCCCGTGTGGAGGAGTTTTCCGGGATAAAATTTCCTCTATCTATCTGTGCACCTAATGTTGACTGGGAAGGAATACCTTGACATTAAGTCCGCCTGTATACCATGCGTACAAAGCGTTTTAAATAAATAAATAATCTATACATTTATAATCTGTTATGCCGTTCATGCCAATCAAAGAATCTAGTCAACTTTCATACTATCATTATTATACGATTTAACGCAAATAAAACTACAAACTTAATAAATACATGATTGAATTATTATAAGCATTAATCGTGCACCAAACATAGGGTTACGAAGCGTTACCATAAAAATAGTGTTCGAGCGTAAAATATGCGCAAATTATGTATAACACGCACGACCGTTCACGCGATGTTACGAAACCACCCTTTAAACAACTATAAAATTAGGAGACAAATTTTGGTCATTAAATGTTAACACACGGATTTTGTGGAAATATATCTGTCATACTTCATCATCATCATCATCAGCCCTGTATTATATACTGTTCCACTGTTGGGCACGGGCCTCCTCTACTATTGAGAGGGAATAGGCCTTAGGGAAAATGGAGTTTTTATTTTAAGTTAGACCTCTAGCTATATACCGGTGAAAACTGCATTCAATTCAATGCAGTAGTTTTTTGCATAATGCATATACATAAATGTACAGACAGACAAAAAAATCTAAATACTGTTGTTTCGGCAGAAGCCAAATTTTGATCACGTCAACAAAATTTGATCAGTCTATGTTTTGGCATCTCATCTATAATTTCGAAATACTTATTAGGTGCCTTTTCTATAAGTAATAAATTGAAGAAGAGAATGAATGAAAAAATAATTTTAATAGTACTATAATAGCATAGCAACTAGCAACAGTATTATAGCACTCGACCTGGCGACCTTCAAGAAAAGAGCGTATTCCCACTCAAAAGACCGGCAACGTATTTCTATGTCCCCTGGTATTGCAGATGTTCCTGGGCGGTGATGATCACTTACCATCAGGTGACTTGTGTGCTCATTTAGGCCCTCATAAAAAAGTCTTATTCGGCTAAAGATGGCTGATCATTCGTAACTTTTGAATCAGAATATTACTAAACCTAAATACAATAAAAGAAAATTTCGACATCTACCCGCACACCAAGTAATAATTTAAGCATTTTGTCGCCCAACATTATGCTAATAGTTTTCATAATATTTTTCGATACGGTTACCCTTGCCACCCTCACGGAGCGGCTTTAGGCATTATATTTATGCGACCTTGTTAATTTTATAACGCCCTAAACATTTCTCCATTTCACGATTAAATCAAACCATGAAGGAGAATAAAATAATTTAAATTATAATCATAATTTATTGTAAAGTAAACCCTCTTTGCTGATTTGAAAAAGGAATTTAAAATACAAACTTTTACGTTATAATTTGTAATTATGTGTATAGTTCCGTACCTAGTTAATTTTGAATTTCTGTTGTATATTGTTGTATGGAAATTAAGTGAAGGTTTTAGTAGTCAACTCGGGTTGATTGATTGATTTTGAGAACTTTTTCACTAATAGGAAGCTACATTGCTCCGAGTGTTATAGGCTACTTTTTGACCTTGGAAATATTTACCCCGGAATTATTTTTTCACACGGGCTGAGCTGCAGGCAAAAGCTAGTAATATTTCTGAAGATTTCATCTTCAATTTAATATAAAGAACGTAAACAAAACGCGGAATAAAACTATAAAGTACTATATTTAATAATACAGAAGTTCAGAACGGTACATTTTTGTTTAAATAATGTTCCACGCAAGTTGATAAACCAAAAGAATCTCTTTAATTCAGACATGTTCCGATTCCATCCTTTTACAATGTCGGCATGCACCGCGATGTTAAAACCCTAACATTTTTAAAATACTTACCTCGGCTTCCAGACGACTTAAATTGTTTTGAAAACAAAAACGCACATATTTAAAAACATTAGTTAGAAGCTGCTTTAATGGATGAATGGATAAAAATGTATAATATAATACATTTTCCATTCATTTTGATTCGTTGATTAATAATAAACTATCGTCCTATAGGTTTAATAGCAGCATGTTTTGTCTGTACCGTGTAAGGTTTTGGGTCATTTTCGAAGTTGAACAACTGGGTATGAAGTCTTAAGGATATCTCTTCTAATCAAATTTCTTTCTTCTTCTTCTCTTCTAAGCACGGATAAAGAACTGGGAAGTAACCTAAAAAAATTCAGCAGTGTAGAATTCATAACCATACTTTCTGATTTCAGTCCTAAAGTAATTGCTTAAAATCGAAGATTCGAGAAGAATATTCCGTTAGTATAGCAGGATTTTTAAAAACGACTACTATATAATATTTTCACAGTATATTTGCATCCAGCACAGGACGTCAACTCCAATCAGTGAATTAAATCAAAGATAATCTCAAAATTAAAAATACAACAGAATTCGAAGTCCGGACCATGCCCGGTCAATTCAGTACGGTCCGAAGTACAATAATGATGTAATTCACTTACATAGCTATCGATATCTGACATTTCACTTAACTTAATTTTTTTTTTTATATGCGATTGCATCCGAACTTTTTTTAATACATTTTATATAAAAGAAATACGTATACAGGCGAAACCCTCTTTGTCTTATAAATGGTTCAAATGGTTTAAAATGGCTTTAGCCTAAAATTTAGGTCAAACATTTAAAATCGCACTATAGTTACTACAATCACTTGGACTAAGAGAATCTTTTAAAAAAATCATTATGCTATTTACTTTTTCTATTGGCTCTGATCTAAGATTTAGACCAGAAAAACCCAAAAGCGTAAAAATAATAGAAAAGAAATCATTTTATGATCAATTTAAAAACTTAAACTCTTCCTAATTTGCCCTTTATTTGACATTAAAATTTGAGTTCACACGATTTGTAATGCTTACAAATTATCGGGCCGATTTTGATGAGATTTTATAAATTAACAAATATGCATAGTAATGTGGCCTTATAAAATTAGTTTTCTTTTAAAATCGAATGTTAGGTAACAGCTTTAAATGTTAATTAGATTATTGTGATCTACTCTAGATTTCTTTCAATTGCCATTTGAGATTTTATTGAAAATAGATTTATGAGATTAGTTTTTGCTTTTATAGCATCACTGGCTTTTGTTCGTGACTTTATACGTGGGAGTGTAAAGTGTCGAATGACTAATTTAATTTGACCTTCTAAATGCCTATCAATGGATACAATTGGATAGCAATAAAAGGCCTATTTTTCCAAAAATTAAACATACAAGTATGACAAGACAATATTATAATACCACATAACTATCTACCAGACAATTTATTTTTACCGCTATCACATTTTTATTTTTAACTGACAAAAAATTCTTTTATTAAATAATTTTAATCCCACCAATCGCACCTCTAGATGTTATCTAAAGGTCAAATAGTTAATTTATCGATAACGTTACAGCACCTCACTACCCGATGTCGTTATGCAAAACAGGACCGTAGCATTATCAGATCGGCGCTGTGTTAAGCGCGGTCACACTTGCAACCCAAATATAATGCTCATTACGCTTTGCCTATAGAGAATATTATTATTTTTTATAAGATTTGTAATTAGATTATTTTTGGCTATATCCACTTGGTTGTAAAAATTGTGTAGTCTAAATACGTTACATCGTGGATTGTACCGATTGCTAGAGTTATTCTTCGATTAATGGTAATTTAGGACCCAAATAGAATGTCGATGACGCTCATGATATATCTAAGTCTTATGTTGTTATGTGATCAATGACAAAATTTGTCTTAAATTATGTAATAGAAATAAAAATCGTTCATTCGTCATTATAAAAAAGAGAAGCAAGCATAGATCTAGTTTTTTTTAATAGTATCATCGATGCCAATAAATTCTTATTATACGAATCTTGACTTTTGAGGTCTGCAATAAAGGTCTCCAAAAGGGACAGCTTATATAGAGAACATCATAACTGTAAGACAACAAACAAGATCAAGTTAGAATTATCGAAGCTGTTGGTAAGAAGATCTTGACTCTAAACTCAAATATCTTAAGACTCGTCCTAAGACTTATAATACGTACCATATCTTTGGAAAACTAAAAGATCGAACTTTCAATTCTGAAACCGTCATATCCAATCTCATCACACAAGGCCCAAATCTCTTTATTAACATGCCAAGATATCAAAAGTACGAGTTTCAAAACGAAACTCTGAATCCTCAGCCGTATTCAGTGTCATCAGAGGGCCCCAAACGTCCCCATTGATGATTGATACCAAAATAGTCACAAAAAGTCCACTACAATTTTGCCACAATTCTCGAGCTTTTCACGGTGATCGAGTGGCGAGATAGCATCGATTTTCCCGCACCGCACGCACCGGCTCACTTAATTTCTGATTTAGTACCGCATCACATTCTGATAAGTATTTTTAATTTGAATAAATTATGATTTAAGCGGGTTATCGGTGGTTAATGGCCGGTTGTAATCATAACCGTAGTGCGTTTCATGCTGTAGACTTGTAAGGTGTGCAAGGGACGGATTTTGAGTCCCTTGGGAGATATGATACCCAGTAACATATATAGCTCACTAGATGTCGCTAGCAAAACGAAACGATCATAGAGTATCTGTAATTTTACTGTTACTATTGTTAAAATTAAAGTCGGCTGATTAGATTAACACAGTATATCATGTGTTAATTACTCAGTTTACTGCATTGAGATTGTTTTCAATGTTTCTACTTTAGTTAATGTGTGTGCTATGCATATAGTTTCTTATGTATCTATTTACTGGAACTTTGTTGTTGGTTTTAATTTAATATTAATAACTTAAAAATCTTTATCACCCTTTGCGTGTTTTGTTTCAAAAAGCCGAAATTCTTACACAGAAATACAAATTGATACACACACAACAAGTTTTTTTTTCTAATAAATATAAGTAGTTGCTAACAGCGTTTCTCTAAAAAAAAATAGTTCTTTTAATGAAGTAGTTGGCTTCTTAGACTGTATTTACATTTACACACAATTCCAACCTAAAACGATAAATAATAAATAAACATACAATTAGCCTGTTATTTACAGTAGCGTGCTCCCAGCAGGAGGTCAATATCTGCCAAGTGTCGGCCTTATTACGCCTCTGTACTCAATGTCACAGTTGAGTTGTGACTTTTACACGGCAAATATCGTGGCTAAGGTTCCCGATAAAGATGTCACGTGGCTTTACGATTTTAGGCCTGCGCCGATCCCTAAACTAGATAAACTAATTTAAAATATTAGCACACGATTTTTTTAAAAATCTGATTAAAGTTTATTATAGTGAAATATTTTTGTAATAATTTTGTAAATTGTTTCAGAAATCCAGCAGTATGCCGCATACAGGTATTTATATTTTGATTTTAATTAGAGATAAGTTTTAGTTTGTTGTAAACGTTATTGAGAATACAATGTCACCTCTGCATCTGGACGGGTGCGTAGAAAAACAAATGCCGGCGTTGTCAACAGTATTTCATACAGCGAGATATATATAAACAAATCGAATGCTGCCTTTTTATTGCTTCGACTGACGAGACGAGTTTGCTGTTCGCCTGATGGTAAGCGATACGACCGTCCATAAACCATAAAAACAACATCCAACACCTTGAATTACAAAGTAATGTTTGATATTCCACTGCGCTCGTCAATCTGAGATATGCAATGTTAAGTCTTATTGTGTGTTGTAGTTACACTGGCTAAAATATCCTTCAAACCGGAACAAAACAGTAGCTTGGTGGCAGAAATAGACATTGCGGTGATACCTACCCACGCACTCTTACATATGAGAGACCTACCACTAGAAAATCTGGATACGTCTGATCTGGATACGGAATCAAACTGCTGCGCTGATGCAAAAAGTGTTATAATTTAAAGATACAATGCAACATCAATTTTACCTGTAAACAACACAAAGTCGATATTGCTTTACCAAAATTATTTTCATTTAGTTTCCCTTATTTAAACGAATATCTGCCGTTTTGGGCAATGCAACATCAACTTTGCCCGTAAACAACACAAAGTCGTTATTGCTTTGCCAAAAGGGGAATATTTGTAGCCAAATGTAAAACCAGATGCATTACAATACAACCCAATCCATGTATATAGGTAGAAAAATTTCCAGTACTTCCAGATCTCGTAAAAAATTACGGAATATCGCCATAAAATTTTCAGAAACCAAAGTCGGCACGCATATCTACAAGGGATCGAGTAAGCAAGAAGCCGATAACTATACGAGAAAAAAACATTCAGATCTTAATTAAGTTAAACGGTTGACATTAAAGCCGCTGCCATCCGTTGTAGGAATTTACCTCACACATTGAAATCATAAGCGTTTCAAAGAACCCTTTGGTAGAGTGACCGCGATTTGGGGGGTTAGAGGGATTTTTTTCGGAAACTTATTTAAATATAACATTTTCAAAAAGTAGGAGTTACTAATTCGACGTGTATTTCTTATAACTATTAACTATAATAAAAAAGTCTTTATTTTTAAACTACATTTTATATTATAAAAACAAAGTCCCCAGAAGCTGTTTGTATGTGATCGATTTTCTCAAAATCTACTGAACGCATTTTTGTACGGTTATTACACGATTTACGTAGAAAAAAAATTGTGACACACGGATATACACGCGGGGGAAGCCGCGGGCACAGCTAATTGAATAATAAGAAAAGTAAAAAATACCATATATTGTTTAAACCAATTAATCTATCTACGCATCCCTCACACCTTTGGTAATGTGGATAGTTATCGCTTGCGGTATAACTTACTATCAGGTGACCCACTTGACAGTTTTACACATACTTTTACGAAAAAAAATATATGTACAATTGTCAATCTTATCACTAAAAGCGATTTCTTCCAAGACACTTTTAGATTAAGTTTATTTTTACAAATCATTTTCCTTTATAAAGCAATATCAATAGCCAACAATCGTACCAGTTAAAATCCGGACATTAAATTGTCTCACAACGATCATACAAATCAAGCAATATCCTGTAATTTAATTAAAAATCATGTCCACCGCACAAACACAGTCCGGGGGCCCATTAACGGTAATTAAGAGAATCAAGAGTCAAATCTCTGTATCGAGATTATATCGAACCGATGGGCCACCCGCGCTACCCACCTAATACATTATACATGCATTATGTACTCTATTACAACGGGATAAGGTGCGTCAATTGGCAATAAAAATATAGTGATGATATCGGGGTGTAATAGAAATATTTCTATATTCATAACTTGGTCGCACACGTTGTTTCCGGGTCGTAATTGTGTTGATAAATGATATTTCGTTTTAGTTTTATGTTAAATAGATTAAAACTTGTATAGGCTTAAGCTTTATGGAAAACAAGAACGATGTAATTTTACACTCACTCACGCCTTTCAATGCCGCAAGGGTAGGCAGAGGCTTAACTAGTGCACCCACTTTCCTCCGTGTGAATTTCGTCCTATGATGTGATGGGGCCATAGGATGGAGCCTATCATCTTATCAGGCACGAATTTCTGATTATTCCGGGCTGATACTGAGAAAAAAGACAATATCTTTCGGCCCGAGCCGGGGTTTTGATTCCAAAGATGTCAGTACTGCAGGTATACCATAATACAACTGTGCCAATGAGAGTTTCTACTACAAAGTTACAATATATCTAATAAACTTAGTTAAAGAAGAAAACAAAAGGACTTGAAGGACTTGAGTGTTCGAAAAAGTATTTACATGTATTACCATTTATATTAGAATACTTTGGACCAGTACCAGTAACTATTAGGAACTTTGATGTCAAAACCATGGCTTGAGACACAATTTACCTACCTAAAAGTGAGATACAAGATTATGTTATTATTATCAACGGAAAAAATTATATCTAAAATTAATAATATCAGCCCTGCCTATACTTGCCCACTGCTGAGCACGGGTCTCCTCTACTATGAGAGGGAATAGGCCTTAGTCGACCACGCTGGCCTAGTGCGAATTGATAGACTTCACACACCTTCGAAATTCCTATAAAAAATTCTCAGATGTGCAGGTTTCCTCACGATGTTTTCCTTCACCGTTAAAGCGAACGATAAATTTACAAAGAGTACACACATGATTTTAGAAAAGTTAGAGGTGTCATCAAAATATTTAAAATTATTCCCATATAAATTGAATTAACTGTAATTATAAAAATATATGTACTGACCATTTTTCAACTTAATTAATTTTTGAATAAGAGCAAAATTGCTTTGTACGTTGAATTTTGTTTTTTTACCCGTTTTTTATTCACCTCTTAGAGTATCATACGATTCACTCATACCACACAAATATTTAGGTAGATAATTCGACCTCCACATTCGAAATTCAAATTCGTCATGTTTGTATTTTTACTTTTTAATTTCACAACAGACCGTGGACTCCTACCTATCAATCCATAAGATCTGGTAACGCAACGGCTATCGTTTTGTAGATCGTATATGTGACATGCGCAGGCGCGGGCCTTTTGACGCCAAATTAACTTATTGAGCGATCTGGACCGGGTTTGATGCGATGATAGTTGTGTGGACGTGCCCATTATTTTTTAAAAGAAATTTATTTTTGATGTTAGAAGTTATAACGTTACCCAAAAATTACAAAAATTAGGTTTGGCGACTTCTTTAAAGTAATACCTAACCGAATGCAGTAAAGTATATTTTCCATCAATGCACGATAAATCTTTTTCAGACAGAAAATATGTTTAATACTTTAATGAATATTATTTAAGTTTTTATTTTAGTTTTTATTCCTAAAACTAGTGAAATACGTGTTTAACTTATCTCCCAATTCTTGAAAAGGCAAAAGACATGATACTCTATGTTTCTAATAATAAGAATGATTTTTCGTTACACTACCCCACTTGATCTACTTATTTTCCAGTCATGTCCACTCTATTCCACCACAAGCGGGTCCATATCAAATCGAATCTAATACTTCAACTTCGATTTTCTACTTGGATGTTTACAACTCCGTTACAATTTTACATCATAAAATTTATTCCGTTTTATTGTTGTTAATTAATATAAATTAAATTAATAAAACTATACTGTATATAGTACTGTTTATTGTCGCACTAGCTTTTACTTCGACGTCGCCTGTGTTTTGTAAAAGAGACAAAAATTCACATAGATATTGACAATATCGTTCAAATACTAGATTTCTTAATCTTTCTTATCAAATTTATACAAAACTCTCTGTGTCCGCGGCTTCGCCCGCGTAGAAATCAGTTTGACAAAGTTTTTCCCTCATAAATCCCGACGCCGCGGGGATTCTAGGATAAAAAGTAGCACCTAAACCTTCCTCAAGAATTGCACTATATTTTAGTAAAAACCGTACAAAAATCCTTACAGTAGATTTTGAGAAAATCGATCACATACAGACTAACAGATTTTAGGGACTTTGTTTTATAATATGTATAAATAGATGTATACTTAAATCAAAAAAATATAAACAAGCAATATTTTGATTCATAATTACCAAAAAGTCGATCACAATCAATTCAATGTATGATCCCGTTACATTTATAGAGATTTAAATAATTATGATAAAAAATTGTTACCAGAAGTAAGTAATAAAAAGATTTTATATGTAACGAAACGGCAATAAAATAATCAAGATACTATCTGTATTTCGTCTGAGACACCAATTTGAAACAAGATCGCAAATTAAATCACATTTTACCCATACGACAATTAAGTGTTGCTATATATTGATATATTTTATATCGGCCTGAATAGCGACCACCGTACACAAGGTGTTACAACCCGCCATAATGGCCCACGTATATATGTCGCGTTCCAGGATCAGCCTGTGTATATCTGGCTCCAACAGGCCGGCATAATTGTGTCGACTGCCGAGGGGTAATCATCTCTCGTCAGTCGACATTCTATTGGACCACTACACTTACCATCAGATGCAGTAGCGTCAATTTGCCGTGAACCTATAAAAAAAATCTCGATTGTCAACTTTAAGGCGATACCTCAAGGTCCATTTTCATACATTTTGTTTCACCTTTAATCTGGGTAACTAAACAAGTATTGGCAAGTAAAGAATTTAAATTTAATATGACGAAATTTTAAAGGCAGAAATATCCATGATTATTAATTATTTTTACGTTTTTCTTTCAACTGCGAGAACTAATCACTAACTAGACGTGAATTTAAATTCTTTACTTGCCAATACTTGTTTAGTTACCCAGATTAAAGGTGAAACAAAATGTATGAAAATGGACCTTGAGGTATCGCCTTAATAGACAGTTTTATATGAAACATTCGATCCCCGGGTCGGACGAAGTGAAGTTACTATCAGACTGGGGTCTGTTATTTGTGCCCGATATGGTGATAGGCTCGTTCCATCACATCATGGGACGGAATATACACAGCGGAAAGTGGGTGCAATAGTTCCGCCTTTTATCCTTAAAGGAGTAGACAGACACAAGTAATGCACCTACACATCGCTGAGAACATTCACATAGAAGGAAAACATCGTGAGGAAACCTGCACACTTGAGAAATTCTCTATAGGAATTGTGAGGGTGTGTGTCTACCAACCCACACTAGACCAGCGTGGTGGACTAAGGCCTAATCTCCCTCAGTAGTAGAGGAGGCCCGTGCCCAGCATTGGGACAGTATATAATATAGGGCTGATATTATATTATTATACATCTCTGAGGTTATACCCATCCACATTAGCTGTTGTTTATTGCCATATCAATGCCAATTCCAATCCTAATCATGGTTTACACTCTAAAATTCATAACAATAATGTCACGGTTGACGCAACAATCGAAGTAGTCATTTGGAAATTATTACAGTCTATCTAACAAGCAAGTGACGTCATGATCACATCCATGCTAAGCTATTATAGATACAGCCTTAAACGGAATGGAATGATGATTGCTTAGCCCTCATTGTCTTCGCGTAACGCTATGGCCTGGCAGTTTTCTGTGAAACTCTACGGGCCGGTTGGTCCGGTCCATTGTTGTAGCTAAAATGGCTACATGCCACTCGGACTTACTAATTGAAAACGTATACAAATTGGAACTGGAGCTATAGGCGTTCTGTTGCCACCCAATACCAACTTGGTCTCAAATTAATATGTAATATGTTGTTCATCGTAACTTTTTGTGGCTTTAAACTTACCTTATTTATATTAAACGTAAAATGGAGTAAAGAGAAGCCAAAGGACAAAAAGAAACAAGAACTATTCTTAGATAAAACAAATCAACTGTTATTTGTATAAAAAAATATTCGTCTGCAGTCTATACTAAACGGGAATGAAGATTTAGATCACAGAAAATTTGGCACATGTACGTAAGAGCATTATTTGAAAACGACTGAAGCGACTTGATTGATTACGTTTTTATTGTGTTCCAATAGACAGAAAAAAAATTGTATCAAAAAATATTATTGAAAAATCAAAGGAAAAAGTAGACAATTTAGGTGATATATAAAAATAAAGACGGTAGAGTAAGCATTTTAGGTGATATGAAAATATGTACGAAAATTACACGCTAAATTCCAAAATCACCCGATAGTTTATTCCAATGAAAAATTATGTAAGATTTTAGTTAGTTACAGCTTGGATCACAGGAGTATTTGTAATGTGGCACTGCTAACGAGACCTAAACGATGAAAGGTAGTTTACATAAAATGCGGCTTGAGACAGGAAAGCGTTTGCCGGGGCCATTATTCTATGGATAATTATGATTCATATCCCTGTTCATCTATATGTTTTGCAGTTTTCATTACTGTAAAGAACGTATATCTATACCAATATTTATTAACATTTTTTTATCACGCCGCGTTTATAAATAAAATAGTCATATTTTTTATCGATGTTTATTTTAAACAAAATTTAATAACTATTCAAAATTCTCCGCTAATTACATTTCCTGTGTGTTATTGGTTGTTTTTATCATTTTATTGCGATTCATAACTGTTGTAAGATAAGATCAGTACATATAAAAATTTCCATATTACTAGCTTCAAATATGAATGCCAAACGAGTTTAATTATCTTATGTTGCGAGATGGGTGGCTGCATTCTAAGTTACTGTCAAGTGTCGTTCGATATCTAAATATTATATAAATTAACAGCGGCGATAGCCTAGTTGGGTGTGGAACGGACTGCCGAGAGGAATGTCCGCAGGTTCAAATCCCAAGGGCACACACCTCTGACTTTTCTAAAAAAATCATGTGTGTATTCTTTGTGAATTTATCATTCGTTTTAACGGTGAAGGAAAACATCGTGAGGAAACCTGCACATCTGAGAAGTTCTCTATAGGAATTTCGAAGGTGTGTGAAGTCTACCAATCCGCACTAGGCCAGTGTGGTGGACTAGAGCCTAATCCCTCGCAGTAGTAGAGGAGGCCCGTGCTCAGCAGTGGGCAAGTATATAATACAGGGCTGTTATTATTATTATTATATAAATTAATCTCTATTTCTCTTGGTTGTCTAAATATATAAATGAATCCCTATTTCTCTTGGTCACGCCATATCTTGAGAATGACGTAATTGATTTCATTCATCTTTTTTTAGTTTTCTGTTACTCCATAGAAGGTTTCTATGGAAAGAAAAAAAAAAATGAAAATTGCTCTTATGATTAGAAAATTTCAAAAAACTTAACGACTATTTTAACTTCGCGCTTTTAATGAATGTGAATTTTGGAATATCACTTTAGTTTCCAAAATGGTTTTAAGTAGAAATAAAATGAAAAGCCACAGTTAGAAAGCAATATTCACAGCTAAAACAAGACTCGCTAACTCATTCGAGTTAGCTAGTTCTACAATATTCTTTCATTTAGTGGTATTCTGGTAGATATTGTATTGTAACTAGCGCGGTGGACCATTACCAGACCGGGACCAAGTTTTAAAGCATGCAAGTTAGCATATATACCCATTTTCGCGTGTACAACGTAATTTCGCTTTACTATTAACATAATATGTTTTGTCAAGCGACCTATAAGAAAAACCTAATTCCGATTTAAGGTATGCAATCGGTTGGCAGAAACAATAGCTATTCAAAATTTACCTAGTGGATTCTAGAAACTTTCCCGTCTTCACACCCACCACTACAACTCCTGTAAGCCAGGATCAACAGTGGCACGCATTTTATGCCACCGAGCGGTGAAGCTGGGCAAGTCTCAGGGAACAAAAAATTGTCCTTATCCCGCAACGAAATTGATCAAAATAGAAAGATAGGGAGTAGTTTGAAATATTAATTATCTACTTCTGGTCTAAACACAAACTATCCATTTAAAAACAAGGCAATATAATAAGAATTTATTTCGTTTTTACAACCCTCCATTATGGATGATGATTTAACATATTTTTTTTAGAAAAAAATGACATACATGTCTAAATTTTGATGGGAGTCATATAAGGACACCACATTTGGTTCACCACGCGGGCTTCCTTCGACATTCGATTCTCTGGCAATTCTTCAGGCGACAGAATCTTACTCGCTCTTGGCTTGGAGAACCTTAAATCCGTATAATTCACGCCATTTTTTATCCAGGCTACTTGGTAACCAGTTCCTGGAATAAATAAAATAAATTAAAAGGTTTGTTGTTCGTTTATTAAAAGGTTACGCAAAAGTGCACTCCACTACTGAGAGGGTTTAGGCTTTAGCGAATGCATATAAGTGTCATTCTATGCATATTTTTGTAATTTATTATAAAACAGGGATTGAATTTACTTCGTGAAAATAAAAAAAAATGAACTTTACGCGTAAGGGAATGTGAAGTTTTAAATTTATTTAGCTACTTTTTTGGCTGACTGCACATTACCAAGACGAGAGTCAACACAAAAAAGGATTTTTAAATAACTACAGGCAAACTCTACATTTCAAGCAGAATTTGATGGTGTGTATTTTTTTTATCGCCTTAATAGGAAAACGAGCTAGCAGTCCGCCTGATGGTAAGCAGAATCCGCCGCCTATGCACTTTGCAATGCTAGACGTGCAGCCAAGCCGTTGCCTACCGGCTTGCTAGCACTCCTACATATATACCTAATAAGTCGATTTTCTGTGTTGTGAATTTCTTTTTGTTGATATGCGATTTGAAGACGCCCAGTAGTTCCAGCAGCTAACAGTATTTATAACTCGCAAATGAATTTTAATTATGAATATTAATGTTATACACTTACTATCATAATTATCAATAATATCAGGCCTGAGTGTTCCTACGGTGTAGAATCTCAGTTTCTTCACAGCGGCTTTATATTCCTCGCAACGGCAACGATCCATTAAAATATTTTATAAAAATAATATCAAATAAATTTTATTATTGTCAGTTATGTCGGTTTTGACGTTGTCAGATTTTTATAATATTAACTTTATTAGTGCAAACTAACTGGCTATGCATGAGATAACCTATCGCCTGTGTCGACAAGGATTAGGCAAAAGCAAAACTATGTACAAAGTTCGTTTAACCAATTTCCGTCTTATGATATGATAGAGAGCAAACCTATCACTAGTACATTATCTGGTGGCTTTCTCGTTTTAAATAAGAATTCAAACCCGAACAAACCTTAAAACCTATGTTGCTCGATGAAGAGATCTATTAATCTTTAAACAAAGAAACAGTAAAGAGAAGTAATTTATCACAACACTGAAGTATTTTTTATATACACATAAATATAAAATATAATACGGACTCTAATAAAGAGAGTTCGAGATTTAAAAACACAGCGCTCCCGTCGGCTAATACGGTGCCAATCGGTGCTGTTAAATCGGTCACAAGTTGTAAAATGTGCAGTAACTTTAGCGATATATTGCCGATATTGGTGTGCGGCGACGGCAAAAAAATGACAACGGTTTACGACCGGCCGATTGTAAAACTGGGAGCGTATTAACGTTATAGCATTAATATGGGAGGGACGGTAGCGCGAGCTGCGGCTTTACTTTTTTTAAAGGCTTCAGAATGGATGATTCTTTTAAGAAACAATAACTTAAATAATCATCGTCTGTCATTAAAGGGGTAATGGGAATTGAGGAGTGGGTATTAATGGTTCTCTGATAATCTAAATTTATGCTGTACCGCATAGAAGATAAAGTGTAAATTGTTTTGTGTTGTTGGTGACAAATTAAAATTACCACTACCGCTCAGGCTCAGACTACTAGTCGGATATGTTGGGATTACCATTCTTAAGACCCAACATTAATGAAAAATGAACCACGTCGGACTACCGCACGATCGAATACCTAATTTAGTGTATTCTGCCTTCACCGTCATATCCATCATCATGGCTATATTTAATTATAATCCGCGAATTAGCAACGGCTTCTAGTTCCTCTAACGAGATATCTACCGGCTTACGAAAATAGAGTTGACTAAGCCTTTAAATATTTTGGTACAAAGCGAGTAACATTCTGTATCTTCATAACACTGTACTAACATTTTCGAGATATGCGCAATAAGCAATATTAAACGTTCTTCGAAAGTTATATCATAAAATGTAAACAAATTATATTCCAATTTGTGTTTATACCGGGAAGTGCAGCAACAATGTATGACTAATCTATTGGTTGTAAACACTACAAAATCTATGCGGTTATTGTTGGTGTTTGAGAGGTAATTTACTTAGTTGCCAATAAATGTGTTAAGTTTCAAATTGGCAACCGTTTTGTGGAACCGTCGTGTTTTGTGGAAACTAAACTCAGGGGTCGCAGTGGATAGTCTGAAGTAATAAGTGTTATGCTGATACTTCAGTATAACACTTACAAGTATAAATTTACTATAGTCACTGAAGATATGAATATTAGAAAATCTTTGAGAATATATTATAAAGATCAGTAAATCGTTTTGTGTACGATCGTTCTAAAGCATAGAAATGATTTTAAATAAACAGTAACATTCTATTTGCCGAAGTAAGATAGTAAATACGCAAGACGACCTGAAATTATTGTTACTGTCTAGAAAAATACTAATAGGGGAATTACTTTCAAGAAGAAATGAGGATATTGGGGGGAATTGGTACAGACCGTCTATTGACTAACGTCAAAGGAATGTTAAGAAAAACTACTACTTACAAATCACTCCAATCGAATAGATTTTATGTAAATTTAAAGACATTCAACTTTATATACAAAACTGTATAAGACTTTGCCATTTATAAAATTAAGTGCCATTCATCTTCAAAGACCGAACCGCGTAAAATAAGCAAATGCATGAAAACATTTTTAAAGGTCACGACGTATAATTCGGTTTAGTTGCAGATATTCGACATAGCACGGCGAAGAGTAGAAATTATTATAAAACATTTTGCCTGTGATTGTCTTGTACCGGCTTTCGGGGATATTATGAGAGTTTTTTTTATATTTAAACGAATGGTGAAGTACCTCTCTTGATGTTAAGCGATACGACCGCCCATAAACAGTAGCAACACCATACAGAACTTTGAATTAAAAACTCCTTGATACTGCGCGCGCACCCTGACATAAGGTGTTGTCTCATAATGCCCAAGGATTACGCTGGCAATGTTCTTCAACTAAAACATTTATTGCATACTTGCTTGACGATAAAAAAAACACATGGGTACATACCCAGAAGAATTCATTCAAGATCTAAGCTAATTAAGAATAAAGGTCTCCGAAACAAGATGCAAAAGATAATTTTAGGTATAAATTTAATTTTATAGTTAACGATGTTATCTATATTCGTAAAAATATTTTATTATTTTTAAAATCATTTGTAGAAGGCAATCCCGCCCACACACCCACGCTACAGAAAGACAGGACAGAAAGCAGCAATAGAGGAATACATTGCGGCTTAGTGAGTATAGAAAAATAAATAGCAATGCAACTGAAAGACGAGGCGAAGAAGAAGTCCATCCATAGTATTCGGGCAAAGCGTATTAGGTTATGGTCAAAGTAATATTAGGATTTTCTACTCAATATCGGCCCGGAGTCTGGAATTTGTAACAGATATGGCGATAGGCTCGCCTACCTTTCGGAATTGAACCCGTGATCTTGCTTCGCACCTGGTTCAGCAACCATTGCACCACGGCTATTAAAATAGGACGAATGATATAAAACGTTTAATCGTAGTTTATTATTTCTGTACAAACATGTGGCAAGTGAAATGCTTTCACTTGCATTGCCATTTTCTTTAAGACTGTCACCAGACTTGCTCCCGGCAACTGCTTTCTAAAATATTGGAGAAACTATGAGAACTTTTAGTCATTCGCCAAATTTAGTATAAAATCTGCAATCTTGCAAGGTCCCTTTGACGTAGTCTTGATATTATAATAATATCAGCCCTGTTTTATATACTGTCCCACTGCTGGGCTCTTCTCTACTACTGAGAGGGGGTTAGGCCTTAGTTCATCAAACTGGCCTAATGTGGATTGGTAGTCTTCACATACCCTTCAAATTCCTACAGAGAACTTCTCAGGTATACAGGTTTCCTCACTTACATTAGAATGTTCTATTACACTTAAACTTCGCAATACCAGAAGAATCATTAATGCAATGTCGGCTTTACAGGATCGGAATATAGTTTAAAAAGGAAGGAATGCGGTTTGACACACGGAATTCTACTCTTTGCGAGGTAGCAGTAAGTTTCAATTCAATCAGCAAACTCATGACAGAGAAAAATATGAAACCATGACTTTACCAGTTTTTACACTTATTTGAATTATTTAAGAGGTGTATCCGGATAATCCGATATTTCAAAATGTGCATTTAGAATTAGGTAATGATGCAGCTATAGGAGGTAAGAAAAGGCTAATATGTCGACATGACAAAAAACATTTTGATTGTTATATAAATGTAATATAGATAAACACGCGTGTATCGAAGGTGTAGGCAGTGAGCAATCATAGATAATGTACTATACCTGGTAACTACAATTAAACGCCTACATAATAATCATTGTCAACGGTAAAGACAAGTTTAATGCGAAATAATACTCGTTCCTAAAATTTCTCGACTAGGAATGGAAGCCGCTACCTAACGTTTCATTAACCACTAGACCAACACGAACCAATCTGCAATCAATTCGGGATTAGACACATTCACGGAACCACACTCAAAGCATCACGTATTTACCCTTAATGGTATTTCAGACTTGACATGCGAAAATGTACTTATTTTTGTTGTCTCTGAGGTGATTTTTGAAGAGCTGGAAGACGTTATTACCACGGTAAGAGGAATCGTAAAACATGTAAAGTAATTTGCATCCGACGAAATCAGTCGGTCAGCTATACCCGTGAAATGGCATACTGCGGCGTACGTTAAAGAAAACGTCATAAATTCGAATTGCCCACGAACAAATTAGAACGCTAATTTTATTGCATTAAGGTAATAAATCGGACGGCGTTTGGCGATTATTTTATGACTTTATAATGGAACGCGTTAACGGTAGCCGTTAAGGGGCATGATGCGTTTCCGATGAATCCTTTTATCCAGAGTAAGTAACTATCAACAACTGAACTTCAGTTTAAGGTGTTCTAAAACTTGAATTCTTCTACGTGGAGTTTTCTTGATTTCAATAACGATAGATTTAAAACTATTTATATAATACTTGTGTATCATAAGATAGTTCGTTTTCATCCAAGTCCGTTTAACAGTTCATGCATTCTTCATAACTAACTTTTACTATATTAGTAAGATTTAGTTTATAATGAGTTTAATGTTGAGAACCCTTGGTACTTTAAGGCATGATGTTTAGGAAATAGATGCTAAATTAAATAAAACTCGCTAATTGATTACTTTTTATACTTTTGATACTGAGTAAATAAAACTAATATTACATTCCCCGACCCGGAATTGGAACCTAGATCCTTAGAGCAATCTCCTACCGCGCACACAATACAACTGCGCCACCCAGGCAGTCGAATTACATAAATGTGACAAATGACAAAAATAAATTAATAATTAAAAGTACCATATAATTATTTTACTTGCATTAGCTTTAGTTATTCCGAAATTTACACAAATACCATATTTCAAACTAAGAGACAAAATTAACATCTCTATCTCTCATCGGACATTGTTTAGTTATCTTTTAAACTACATCTTTATTCGGCCATTTTAGATTATCTACAACTTTAATTAGTAAGGTATATAATAAATTCTATATATCAGATCTCAGGCTTTTTCCCATTGGTGTAGTGACAGCGTTGGGCTGTGAAACGAGAGCACTTTGGTTTAACTTCCATTTTCAGGATTTAAAGTGAATTTTTTTTGGAAATATACCTTATTTGCCCAGGTCTGGAATTAGTACTCGATATGGAGATTGGTTCGCTATTATCACATAATGGGACAGATTAGTAGCGAAGTAACTTTATAATGCTAATTCTACCAACATATTTTTGTACACATGATAAATAGGTATCACAAATTATTATATAATGAACTATATTACCTACACATAAAAACAATAGCAAGGTAAACAATAAAATCGGCTTCAATTTTGTAAGTTACGCTTCACTGCTATGACAGTTATAAACTCTACGTATATTTTCAAAAATAAAGACACGAGCTTGTGTTTTTAACTCTCAAATGCTAAAGTTATGACGGCTTTGGCAATCAAATAAATATTAGGCGAAATGAGGCAGGTGAGGTCTAATAACTGAATTGAGACATCGCGTAATGATTTGTGTTGATTTAAATTATG
Source organism: Manduca sexta (assembly GCF_014839805.1). NCBI lineage: Eukaryota > Metazoa > Arthropoda > Insecta > Lepidoptera > Sphingidae > Manduca > Manduca sexta. Next base: position 7,065,426 of record NC_051119.1, read on the forward strand.
ATAAGTTTCGTGAAGGGTTGGAATGACTTGTGTTTATTTGTGATTTTGTGTCAGTTATTTTAGATTGTTTAATAAGTTTTCTTTCTGAAATAAAACTCTTTGCGAATTTTATCGCCGTATTTATACAAAAAAGAGGAATATATAACCAGGATTAATTCAACAAATAGTTTTATTTCGAAATCTAACATTCGCGTAAACATAAGAACTCATTTAGCTTTCTATTTAGTTTTTGTTCACACAGGCTCTACATTTCATCATTTTTGTGTTTTCTTAATATCAAACGTTAAAAGAGACAAGTAAATATTTTTAAATACATTCCTTGTTTTTGCAAGCGATAAAAGTAACTATTTCTTTGAATATATTATATCTATAGGCTAACCAGACATATTAAAAACTTCACATTGTTGTGATAAAATATACAAATATAATTTCTTGTACTGAAAATTTTTCTTAAAATATAAAAACAAAAATCGCGCAAAATCACTTAAGCAACGATAGAAACGAAGGGCGAAAATATTTAAATTGGAAACTTTATCTTAATTCTTAATTTCATCAATATTACCTAACTAAAGAGAAAGTCTGCCCTGTAGGTCAAGCGGGCGTGAATCAACTAGGAGGCGTGTTCGTGAACGGCCGCCCGCTGCCCGACGTGGTGCGCAAACGCATCGTGGAGCTGGCCATCATGGGCGTCAGGCCGTGCGACATCAGCCGACAACTGCTGGTCTCCCACGGCTGCGTCTCCAAGATCCTGACGAGATTCTACGAGACCGGGTCAATACGGCCCGGGTCTATTGGAGGGAGCAAAACTAAGGTAAGGTTTTTACGATAGAGATTTTTAACCGACTTTTAAAAAAGGTTCTGTATGTATGTTTGTATATAAGCGATTTTCTCAAATACTACTGATCCGATAGATAGGGTTTTCGTTATTTAAAAGAATGTTTACCAGGGAAGATTTTTTTTTTTTTAATCCAACCGCATGATTGGACGATCAATCCGCTCGCATCAGAGCCTGCTGGCATATTGCGAAAATAAACGATGTTCATATTTAGATAATTCTCATGTACATACGTACAAACCTACAAAGAAACCTTGTAAAGAAGAATAGATTCAATGTTCTTTTCTACGGCCAATTTGATGATATGAAAAAATATGACTTATTCATTTTGGTCTTAAATGTTAACTAACTTGTCCTACTGAATCTAAAACTATCAAAGATTCAAAATAAACAAATGTCCTAACAACAATACACGACAAATAACTACATCACATTTTTGTTTTTCATATTTTATGCATATCATAAAAAAAACCTAAAACATGAAAATCAAAACAATGTTATTTTACATCGTCCTGTCAATAAAGGCAAAAAAGAGCACCCACACGATCGAGAAGCGCGAACACAACAAAACGACGAGTGTGTGGGTCACGCCGGCAATCTGTGGTAATTATAAACTATAAAATTTCCAACCGGCACACGGCTTTCGGCTTCTGAGATGGCCTTTCGACACGCCTAATGTCGCGAGCGGTTTGTTGCAGCGGTGTTCCGTATTCAAATTACTTTTTTAATTTTTCAAGTTATTTTTTTAATTATCACGTAAAGGTTGACCGGAATACAATGACTATTGCACTATGTAAGGTTTTATATTGTTGAATATTATAGTTTTTTTTGTAAACTTTGATAAATAAATAATCTTTAGCGGGTAATAAAATATAATATCGTTACGATTAAACACGGAAATCGAATATACAATAAAATTTTACTAACTCAAATTTGCAGTTTTACATTTGGATTAAGGCAAAACCCTCTCAGTAACAGAGGAGGCCCGTGTAGAACGTACGAAATAAAGGTTTGATATTAAACCTGGTTCAATAATGGACATTAATCCCACATATCAGGAAGCCACGGAACCCCACAGTAAGTCCGGTAAGCATTCGACACCGACCTCAGTAAATTCGGTACGCCAATAAAACGAACATTTGTTTCAAATACAAACGAATGCCGACATCAAAAAATTGATTACAACAAAATACTTAGAAATCACCGCGTACATTTATTGACGCTGTTATGGGAATAGCTAATTGACTACTAATCAACCGATCCTCACTGATTCAGTCGTTTATATTAGCTAGTGAGTTGCACCGGCTTCGGTCGATTCCTTTCCATTTTATTATAAAAGCATAGAAATATCAGCCGGCTAAAGACTATTCCCCTTATTCATAAACGTTACTTATCTAAGGACGGAGCATTTCTGTGATAACTAGTCTGTTTCTCAGCTTTGTTTATCTGACAGCTTGCTGTTTGTTTAGCTTTCTTTATCTGACAGCCAACTAGATTCAAGTTGTATCTCAATATAAACCAATCACAACGGCACTATGTCTACATACTGCGAAGCCTTTTATGCCGTCAGCACTGAGAAACAAACTTATCACAGCGAATATAGAGCTTAAATAAATAACGTCTACGAATAAGGGTGTATATATCTGTGCCGAAGGGTGAAATTTTTAGACAGGGAACCCGACACAACATAATATAGATACTAATACGCATAAATGCGGTCTACAAACCATACGGATGATAATTAGATTTTACATAAATTACGAAAGGGGAGCCGACAGGAATCGCGTTATATGGGTCCTTCGCCACTGCTTTATATTATGTAAGAACCTAATAGACATTATATATCGACTATTTGTGCGAGTCTTTCAGTTTAAAAATGCGCTATAGTTGTGCGGGAAAGATATTTTACGCGGGTGAAGCCGTGATTAACAATTAGTTAATGGCGGCTTCACTAAACTTCGGCTGGATATAAACAAACAGCTTTAATACCTATCTAAACGGAACTCGGGATATGTAAAAAATACATTTTTATAATTATCGCGTTTTGTTAATTTTATTGATATTATAGTTTCTGTCGATTAAAAAATAAAACAGTTTGGAAGTTAAAGCTTACAGTGTTTAATGATGCACTAGGTCATTCCGAAAATGGCTCGGAATCAAAGGCGGCAAATGATTTATAAAGGTCAAACAGGCTAGTGGATCACTTGATATCATATGACGGCCTCCTAAAACTATTAAATTATAACCTGACCAGAAAAATAAAACTTCGCCATGTCGCAGTGAAATACCGAACTATTTTTTGCTGGACAACGTTAACTTTAAAACGAAAACCCAACGTGGTGCCAGCAAAGCAGGTTTTTATTTTCGTTCAGGATATAGTCATCGAATATATACGCTTTACATATTTAGTAACTTACGCAAATTTTATTAAATTAAGCTCATAAGCTGATTACCGTAACAAACATCTTAATTTTTCCCGACTTACACCTCACGCATAACTTACGCAAGTAACTTATGTAATATTATAAATGTAATTCCTTAATGACTAACTGAATTGATTTAACGGTGAAGGTAAACATCGTGTGGAAACCTGCATACCTGAGAAGTACTCTACAAGAAGTTTGAGGATATTTGAAGTGTCAATCTCGAACTATGCCAGCTTGGTGGACTAAAGCCGAATCCCTCTCAGTAGTACAGGAAGCCCGTGCCCAGTGTAGGAGTGGGAACTGTCCCACGTAATGGTGTATTGTATACTGATATAGTACAGCAATACTTTCATTTTCCGAAAAGGAACCCGACGCAACATAATATAAATACTAGTATGCAAAAATGCGGTCTCCAAATCGTTCTAACGATAATGAGATTTAACGTATATTATGAAAGGGAAGCCGGTATTAATCGGGTTATATGGACACTTCACCATAGCAATACAGGGCTGAAATTATTTAACTGAATCCGTGTGTTAATAATTATCGTTAGAGTTAGAGGCTTGTATACATCACTGTTTATCTAGCAAGATATTTTTTTTAGTTCGATGACGCTCACAGACAAAAAGTGGAGCAAAATATAGGCGCCTCCTAGGATATGTAATTAAAGTGTCAGGAAAATTTATTATCGTAGAGCACGCTCTCTGATTTGTCAAAATATGCTGGCGTGTTTGTTACATTTATTGACCAGTTTTCAATTTTGATGAAATATTTATTTTGTTTGCCCGGTGGCGTGCGTGTTTGTGCGTGGTAGGGCTTGGCTCAGAGGTTCCAGGTTCGAATGACGGGTTAGGCAGTAATATTGGATTTTCCTGCTCTGTGTTTACCCCGAAGTCAGGAATTTGTGCTCGATATGGCGATAAGCTCACCCCCTATCACATCATGGGACGGAACACACAAGCAAACATAGATGCTCTGATTGCATATCTGCTTTCCCCCTAGGGATAGAGGAGTGCTGTGTGTGTATTTTTTTAAATATTTTTACTTACTTTATTTATTCATTTGCAATGTGGTGGTGAACTACAATAATGACTAATCAAAATTCGAAAATATTAAAAATAAAAAAAACTATTTTGATTTAAATTGTTTTATTGCAGATCTTGTCGAATCTTCGGTTTTATAAGGTTACAATTATATATTTGAATGCACCTTGAATTTATATTATGAGCAATCATTTGCAACGATCCTTATGTTCGTTTTCCTTGTGCAATAAAAAAATATTATAAAAATCGAATTCCTTTTTTAAACGTTCTAATAATTGTTTTAAGATCCTTTATTTTTATGAGGATGACTTATAACTAAACGTTTGTAATTAAAAAAGATTTTTGTTTATTTTTGTTAACAATACAATAACAGGCAGATTAAGTCCGTACATCGTGTCAACAAACATAAATACTAGCGAAACTTATTCCAAATTACATCTTCATTAAATATAAATAGAGATGCCCTCTTTTTTCATAATATCGTATTTCCTGAAATAGGATAAAAGGCAAACCCAAAATTTCGTTAAAAATCATAAAATCTTAAAGAAACTTATTTCTGTAATTTGGGTTCCCAGTCAACAGTAGGTACATACTACACACATCCTAAGAGACAAGTCGACATAATTATTGCTAACAACAGGACATGCAATGCATCTTACGGTGAACATTATATTTAAGCAGTATATGTCATTTTCTAGTGCTAGGTTTAAAAAAAATAGATTACTTGGTAACGGAGAACGGTACAGCAATTTGAAATCACTTTCTTGCTGAAGTGTGATAGCGAGCAGCACTAAATAGGAAATGGTCGCACTTTCTCATGACACTATGTTGTTCCCATCACTTTTCGCTTCAAGGCTTGAAACTAGACAAGTGTGAAGTGCAGTTATCTGTGAAGGAACGGTTGTGTATTATTGTGTAATTATGACGTCTACTTATATTTCCGCAACAAGAAAAAGATATTGTTTTTTATGCCTAGTAAGGTATATAATCGATTACCAGTGAAATCGATTAATATTTTACAGAAATAAAAAAAAATACATATTGTCAGTATAATAATTTACCAATTACTATTGTTTATTTTATTTATTATTATTATTTTTTTATTTCTGACGATAATTCTGTAACTTTCGACAATCTAAATAATATTAATTGTGGAAGCATGTGCATAATCAACATAACGCTTTAAATTGAAATTTACTAATTTTTATTACTAACGACGTAGATTTTTTTGTTGTACAAAAATCAATTCTATAACTTTCGAAAACCTAAATAACAATATTGTGGAAGCAAAAGCGTGAACAGTATAACGTTCCAAATTCAAAACTACATGTATAATTCGTTAATTCGAACGCTCTTTTTGTTTAATTAAAAAAAATAGATACAATCTATATCAATCCCAGACGAAATAGGTAGCGAAACTAATCCGATACACTCGTTTGATCGTAAAACTTTCCCGTTCTTATTAGATATATAAAAATTAACGTCTCAAATTCGACCGTGACCAATCAGTAGTGTGGGAATACATGCTACATGGCAGTTTTTCCAACTAACAAATATTTACCGTTATAGCTATGTTACGTATAGCGCAAAACTTCATAAGAGCGTTGAATTAGATACGATAGGCTACGCTTTTTCAACAATAATCGTTGATCGGTCCACAGAAGCATTTCTATATTGTCGGCCGGTTTAGCTTCCATTTTGTAAGTAATTAAACAGATAATAACCAGTTTCCTACAGTTATTAATGTTATTTAACACGGTTATAGGTTATTGTCGGCGGAATAATTAACGCGTTCTGTTATTGCGTCTGTGTCGTTATTTTTTTGAATATGGAACGGGAATGTAATTTAGTTGTTGGTAAAAATTGTTTCTTTAATTTCTTATTTCCGTTTAGTGGAATAAGTCATTATGATTATTATGTCATTGATTTCTAACCATTTACGTTTTTTATCTCATAGCCATTTTTTTTTAATATTTAAAACTTTATGTGCCAGGAAATAGTGACAAAGATTTCCAGCCATAATAAACAATCTTTTTGATTTAAAAAGATTGTGATCGAAACATGCAATTGTCCGTATCGATTTCGCCCGATGTCTGTCAACTTTTATTGATAGTGTTTGTGATTGCTATGAAAATGCTATGTTTGTTCCGTTAATTCTGGAAAGCAATTCATTTTTAATTATTGGAATTATTTAAAATGTTTACTGAAATAATTTCGTGTATTTTCACACGTAGACAATCATCAGGGTACAATTCATAGAAAAGTTACTGAATTTGAATTACAAAGGAGAGTTAAGAGAAGAATTACACTGCGCTCGTCATCCTGAGACAATATGTTAAGCCTCATAACCACCAGTAATTACACTGGCTACAATGTCTTTCAAACTAGAACACAACAGTACATGCACTCCTAGGTAGAAGTAAATTAGTTCCCCCTAATAATTTTTCAAAGGTTTTTGACTCTATCCACCAGCTGTCTGATCCCAGGTCGATTGTAAGACCTAGCTCATGTTCAATCATTACTGATCTAATTAATGTTCGGCGACCCGCATCAATTTAAAGTCATCAATAAAACTCCTGTCCAAATAATAGCTGTTACTTAAACATGCAGGCCGACAAAAAGTAATTATACTTCGTGGACACTAATGCTATTTTTGCTAGGAGGTTTCATATATATTGTCCATGGACGGAGGGGTCCGGGGTTTGATTCCCAGAGGTCTTATCCAAAAATTCTCTATAATCATTAAGCCTAATAGAAAATAAACAAACGTATGAGAATCAATGGCAAAGGGTAAATTTTTTCGAAAGCGAACCCGACGAATGTAAAAGTATTAATAATTTACATAAATGCGGTCTAGAATTTGATGATAATTAGTTTTTACATAAATTAGGAAAGGGAAGCCGGTAGGAATCTGGTTATATGGACCTTTAGCCACTGATGGGAATGATATTTTATCGATAAGTTTATCGTTAAGACATGTCATTCTCATACATAATGTTAGCGTTAACGATTGTAGAAAGGCTAGTAACGGCTCCAAGCCGGCTAATTTTATAGATATCGCTTTCGTAGTCTAGTGGCCGAGTATAAGGAATCAAAAGATTTGATTCCCTGTTTACAACATTTTGTGTAAGTTTCTCTTGCTTAATATTAGGTTCTCTAAGGGATGTTGATAGTGCTTAAATTTTCTTATTAATAAGAAACAGCATTATCTCTTGATGATACAGATTATTTCCTAGCATAAGAATTCTTAACAGGCGAAGTTGCAAGCGAAACTCTATTTTGATAGGTCAACCCTAATTATAAATGTAAGACAAATATAAAAATACGTAATCACAATATTTTTTAAAATCTTTATTTAATGTAAAAGCTTAGAGGCTTTTAATCTACAAGATCATGCCAGGCCAAATATATCGTTAAAACTAATTTAACAGAAAAGGAAACTACACAATATTTGCATGACTCTGATCTAAGCAGGGGGGACGGGGGGGGGGAGGGTTGCGAGTAAAACTGTCCTATACTATCAAGGATAACCCTAATCAAAAATACAAGACATAAAAACACATCACGATATTTGCATGAATCCGACGGAACGCATCTCATGCGTTTACGACCAAAAGTTATGTGGTTTATGATCGATGACCACTATTTACGACCAAATGGTTGTAATTAGTGGCTTCACGACCACTTTATGGGCGGCGTATTGTTAAACACTACTTTCACACTGAATTTGAACGTAATTCTGGTTTATTTGTTCATCTTGGAGTTTCCGACGCAATGTTTTAAAGACTCAGGGACTGATGGAATAAAATTTGTATCAAAAATTATTACCGCATTGTAATCTGCAAAGAATAATTCTGTTACACATTAATAACAAAAATTTAAGTTCAGATATAGTTCAATTTTCGTATTCAATAATTTGATTAATAATAATAATATAGCCTTTTATTCAGATCAACTTACACTAATAATAATATTAGAACTTAATCCAGTACTTGGTAGTACTTCGTAAGAATTCACAGCTAATAGAACAGCTGTGAATTCTTACGGATTTGATTCAAATGTCTTTAAATTCCACTCCGTTTTACCGCCAGAGGGCTACAATGAGGCTAAGTCTATGTTTAAATCTTTCTGGAATAGGTAAGAGTTATCGAAATAAAGTATAAGGCGTCTTATTTATGATTTACTAGCTTTTGTTCGAAACTCCGCCCGCGTGAAAAAGTTTTTCTCTAGAGTGATGTAGTTTCCTATTAGTGAAAATAATTTCAAATTCGTTTTAGTAGTTCCAGAGGTAGCCCTTACAAACAAGAAAACTTTCCTCCTTATATTAGTATAGATTAATAGTCTAGCTTTCAATAAATCATTTTGGGGTTTTGAAACCAAATATTTACTTTACCCAACTAGATGACTCGGTGACAAATTAAAACTAGCTACTAAATGATTTTCTCTAGGAAAGTATACGATGAATGCTATTCAATAGAATATTCTAGAAGCACATAATGGATATATAATATCAGCATTGTACTATATACAGTCCTACTATTGTACACGGGCCATCTCTACTATTGAGAGGGAATAGGCGTTAGTCCACCACGCTGGCCTAGTGCGGATTAGCAGACTTCACATACGTAGGTTTCCTCACAATGTTTTCCTTCACCGTTAAAGCAAGCGATAATTCACAAAAACTACACTTAACTTTAGAAAAGTCTGAGGTCCTTGAGTTTTGAAGAGGTTATTTGTCCCTGCAACCCGTTCCATTCCCAACTAGGCTATCACCACTTATATATACAATAAAACTATGTTTACAGTTTAAATTTTCGTCAGTAAATATTAAATGCGTTTTTTTAGGTAGTTCAATTATTAAACAATATATAACAGTTTAAATGTTTCTCAGTAAATATTAAGAACCGGAATAAAATATAGATAGTTTAATTATTCCACACACGATCACAAACAAAGCCTGTACACATATCAATAAATTTCACCTTGCATATCCATACTCCTTTGTTTACAACCAATTAGAAGGTTGGCATGCAGTTGCGAAAATACCGACGTTTATTGCGATCGGTAACATTGTGCGCGGTTACGGTGAGATATCCGCGGATAATTGAATGTTGGATGCGACTTTTGACCCCGACGGCCTGTATAAAGATGTCTTAGCATCTAAAAACTACTGGGGCCTTATTCTCTATCGCGCACGTTATTTTGACAGTGTAACAAGTACGCAACACAACGCATCATGTTTAGGATTATAGACATTTGGCTTACAGAATACCATTCCACGCACATTTCTCGAAGATAACATGACACGGCCGCGTTACGTGTTTACACTATCATACAGAATAAGGGCCCTGAAGTGTTTGATCAAGTAAGACGTGCGTAATAGAGTTTAGGAATTTTATTGCATTGTTTGAAAAAGTTTTTAATGTTAAAATAAAATTATTTTGCGTATTTTATCGCGGTTTTTATATTATAATTTTATAGAAAACTTAACGAATACTTATTTTAACTTGGCTTGTTTGATGAACGTGAATTTGGCCATATTTTTTTTTATATGTTTTCGGGTGGGTTCTTGAATAGACTAGTTTTACAATTGGATCCGCTATATCTCCTTTTTAAGGCAGGACGATTCTGTCAGGGCCACTCGTATACATACTATATGTGTATAAATATATGTAATAGGCAAGAGTGGAACTTACCACTAAGCGAGCAACTTTCACGTTTCTATGCAATTGTATAAAAAATATTTTTTAGTATTTTCCTCTTTTACCAATTTCCATACAACATCTTTTATTATCTCTACTCTCTCGATCTTTATTTTATATTATCGTATTAACCCTTACGTTTAGTTATACGCAAAAACTTAACACATTTTTAAACCAATTACACTTTAAAATAAATGCTGACCGATAAAAATCAACATTAATTAATGAATGTCGATTATAGAACGTGTTCAAACGGACATCCACATTACAAACAGAAGTAACCCTACTTTAGTACAATTAAACCGGGTAGATTCGACCCCAACGTGCGACATAATAACATGTTAATGTGGAGGGTTCATGTTTTTACCTGTGCGTTTTATCTTGATGATCTTTATGCGTGGTTGGGAAATTTTTGATTCGTTTTTCTTTTGTTTTGCAAGATGCATTCTTATTGTGACAGTGTCTGGCTAAATAAGGTGTATATTGCGAATTGAAGGTTAAATAAAAGATGATGTAGTTCTTTATTTAAATTAACACACGAAACAATGTCATTGGTAGTATTCATTTGATACTAAGGACACACTATTAGAACATTTTATCTTACAATATCCAGTCATAAACGTTTACGGGTTAATCATGATTGCAAGGAAAGCATCGAAGTCGCATTAGTCGACTAAATCAAAAAGTAATAACATAATCAAATCGATTTTCCATGAATTTAAATAATTGTATATTATTGAAAAAATACTTGATAACCATCACTGACATGGCCACGCCAGAATGACATGCCAAACTGACATTAACAGCTTTGTCAAACAATATAACCTGGTGACATTAAATATTCAGCGCTGGCCACACATTACAGCGCGATCGTGGTTTTAATTGAACTGGTAACATCGATGCCAGATTATTTATATTAATGAAGTTGCGCTTTGCGTTCGGAAATTGAGTAAAGATTTTTAAAAATGGAAAATGACTGCATTTAACCTTTATATAGAATGCTAGTTAATGAACACTTACAATGCCAGAGGCGTGTATGCTTTGCGGATCTTTTATGTAAGGATGATGGATTAAGAGATTTTAGGAAATCTACGTTGTATGAAATGCAACATATAACCTCGGTTTTTCTGTGATAATGGTACCCAGATAATGGTATCTTAGTTGTATTAGACATTTCTCAGGAAAATTAACCACAGTCTGACGCTACCACACTCTACCACTCAACTATACAGTCATATTTCAGTGCCCTTTCTCAAAATATTATATGCACTTAATTATAATATTTTAAATAATGTATAGGCAAATACAATGACTAAAAATTCATTCACATTATATTCTACAATATCTTGTCTTTACTATAAATATCATCATGGCACTAGGTCACAACATAAAAACCTAATTCCATTTTTGAAAACCGATTGTCAAAATTCCCGTGTCTTCCCACATTGGTTATTACAGATAACAGCCGCGATATGTTGACAGCGGTTGACAGGTGCCCACCGCTCCCATGGCTGACCAATCGAGCCATTATTCTTACAAATTACCACACCGATTCCATGTACGATTGTGTACGAAAAAATACATTACACACGGCGTTTAAATCTGGAACGCCGTGTTCGATTGACGTTTCGTTGTCTATTAGTTGTTTTTTTTTATTCGTACGAAAAAGGTTTTTAGGTTATGTTTAATTAATTTTATAGTGAAAGGCTCAATATTGTCATTTTGGCATGACCTGAAGCAATTATTATGTTGCAAATAATAATTATTCATAAGAATAACATGTAAGTCTTCGGTGCCTTTAATGCACATTTGTTTTAATTTTCAATGATGGTGCTATGATGCGGTTTATTGAACTTATAAATGAGAGAGTAGGAGTATGTAGGAATTAAAATGATTAGGTAAAGATTTGACATCATTCATGCTTTCTTTTTCTATTCGTAAATTAAAGTGCGATCGAAATTTAAACGGCATTTACTGCACGAGATCTATGGTTTCAAACATAACTGACAAACTTTTAGAATTTTAAAATGTTTTAAACCATAATATTACAACCATAGATCATAAAATTCCATAACTCAGTATCATAACTTATTTACGCAAACCCACTTGGGAATTCACAATTTCATTTCGAATCGAATGCTTTTGATCGTTCTAGTAAATTTATTATCGACTCGCTATAGATATTGATTAATGGGTAGACAGCAATGCAATTTAGAAACAGAAAAGTGATTTAATATAATAACACCCATTGACCAAGTTAAAAATGGCGCCTTTTACTTTTTCTTAGTATTCTGATTTGAATATCGAAATAGGAAACAAAAATGAACTCGATCAATTGATTTAGAAACTGACCTTTTTGAGATAAACAGAGAATTCGATTCGCTCTATCGATATTAGAAGCATAATATGTCTATTGAGTGAAATTATTCGACGATTATGGAAAATCATTATTTTTATTAGTAAGAATACTTGCAGAGGTTGACTTCCAGAGGCATTTACTACGCACACAATCACGAAAATGTTACTTTGGCAAATTTTGAAGTATTCGGCAAGTCGCATTTATATAAAACTATTGAAATATTGTGGCTAAGTTAAACGAATCTGGATATTGCGACATATATTGTTAGACTCGCAAATCTAGCTTAACATTAGATTTTTATAATAGGTGCACGGACAAGTGACCCCACGGCACCTGATGGTAAGTGGAGTGGGTTTCTATAGATTGTCGACTGACGTGATGATTACCCCTGGCCAGTTGACACAATTATGCCGGCCTCTTGGTACCGGATTTTCACACGCTGATTCCGAAACGCGACGTATTTACGCGGGCCACTATGGCGGGTTTTAACACCTTGTGTACGGTGGTCGCTATCCGTGTGGATATAAAATATATCCTATCACCAGTAAAAGTAATTAAGGAACTTTTGTAGCGGGAAAGAATTTTCAAAGCGAAGTGAGCAACACCAACTCAAAATTATAATTAAATATGCAATTTCGAAACGAGCAAATCTCATAAATATAACACATCTAGAAATAGTAACAAATAACAACAAAGCTTCTGTAATTTTTTTTTTACTAATTGAACCCAAATTGTAACCCGTGTAAGTTGCGTTGCTTGTCTGATCATTCACAATCGTGAAGAAGGTTGAAATCTGATGAAGAATTTAGGCTCACCTTACGACCTACATGCAGAACAAATTATCTGCTGACAAGAGTAGACAATTACATAATTTTTTGTTATTTTTAAAAGAATACGAAATGCGACTCATTTCCAAAAATGTATGATTAAAGTTTTTTAACTTCTGATCTCTAAAGTATTGAAACCTCTAATAGTCCAAAGAGCCATAAGCAACAGGATCAATTGTCATCAAACAGTTTTTCCATAATTTACCAAGTTTCTTGCTGACTGTACGTATTTGCAAAATCTGTGAATGCAGATATTAATGTCTTTAAAAATTAAGATTAGTATCCTAAGAAAGTTTTCTAGTAGCTACGGGGTTAAGCTGCCATTGCCGCTCCATTTCAAAAATCCAACCTGTATGTACATTTACACTGACACACATAACGCATTTATCCCCGGAGGGGTATGCAGAGGCGTAACCAGGGCACCCAGCTTTTGCCAAGTGTGTTCCGCCCCATGATGTGATACGGGGCGAGCCTATCGCACTATCGGGCACAAATCCCAGACTCCGGGTTGATACTGAGCAGAGAAACCCAAATATCACTTTGCCCGACCCGGGATTCGAACCCAGGACCTCAGAGCGCTGCCATACCGTATATCTAGATTGAACTTTTTTAAAAGTCTCCAAGTTCAGGCTTTAGTTCTCTTTTTTATACATTGTATGCTAGCTTAATACAGCCAATAGTGCTATCATAGTTAATACAAATAAAAAACATTTAAATAGGATTGGTAGTCGTTCAAAACCAAGCATTTCTATGTAGAACAATATAATGGATGACGCAACAGGGGCGTAATGAGATCGCGTGGGGGCCATAGGTCCCAGCGGTGTGTACTTAGACTTTAATTATTCATCGATTTAAATTATATCACACCTCATTGTTACGTAATACATATAATACATTATTATTATAACAAATTACTATTAAAATGTTTGACAAAATTAAACCCTATAAAATAAATTGATAAATCGTTATACATCTTTCTTTTTTGCCCAACACTTTTTATTTATTACTGACCAAATACCTCACTACAAAAACATTAGGTAAAATAAATATTTTAGCATAAATAATTTTACCAATAGAAAACGCAGTAGAAATCTTTTTAAAATGTATTCATACCTATTCTATTTGTCAACACGGTTTAGACAATGCTCTATCTACCGTAATAAGATAACAATACGCCCCCGCCGCGTTCTCAACTCCAGCCCCGATATAGAATATAATTTCCAATATGTTTTATGAACCAGCTTTACGGTATTAAGAGGCGAGTAATAATATTGACAATATAATCCAGGGGGCGACCATAAACTGAATATTATCGGTGCAAATCCGACTTAAGTTGCGAAAATCCTAGTATTAATACCATACCAAACACCTAGCCGTTTGATATAGGCGACGTGTTTATATCGCGGTTTATTTATGTACGGCCTGTATTTTAGTGTTTATCGTAAAACGTTTGAGATCTCTATGCGCTTGGGTTTGGCTGTATGGCGTTGAATATTTGCGTTCCTTTTTTAAAATTTGAGTATAGATAAAAAATTAGATGATATATTTTTATTTTGCTTATACCTTTTTTTAATTCGAACACAAAAATAAAGAGATTTTATTTTTATTTTGTTAATACTAATTATAATTAATCAAAAATAAGAATTTCCTAAGTTTTACAAAATTCAATGTTAAAGTATAATTATAAAAAGATTTAATTATTAACCAAGCTATGAATTTTTAATTGAGGAGTATCCGTGAAAATCTTTTTTTAATCATTCGACATTTTATATTACTTTTATAATATTATAAATTATCTAAAGGCCTATAATCGATCTTGAATGTGATATGATTTTTCAAACGGCTATTTACTAGCGAACCGACGAAAATGTCATGGCAATAAATAAATGCCTAGTGGAAGCCTTCCCGCGAGAATATAATGCCGGGCGAGTGCATAAGCTCGAAATAAGACATAATAAAAGATGCAATCAAAACATAACCTCAAATTATGACATCTATTGATTTATTATGTCAACTGTCAAGAGTATTTGCTAATTACCGAACACACACCTGCTTTTAAATCCTGTCATTAATCTTGAGTTTACATAATTGCGAATGTCGTAGTAAATATTACAAAATACACAATAAGATTTAACATCGTAAGACAAATTAGTAACCTCCGCCAACTGCCGTCAACTTCCTCGTCGTAAGCGTTTTTTTACCCACCTAGTAATTTTTCTCGACCATAATTACATCCTAGTTTCCATCTAGAATCACTCTTAATGAGTTCAGTGAGCATGCTGACCCATTTATCATAAAAAAAAAACATGTCAACTCCTAGATTCATTGCACCTGCAACTGCATTAAGGAGAAACGTCATCTCAAATTAATATCGAATCAATTCGTCATTAACGGGTCTCACGCCCCGGCAAATTATCTTTCACCCCATCAGGAAGGTGGAAAGTCTAATAGAAATCCGTAATAAGAAACGTTAATCGCACGCGCGTTTGTGCGGACAGTTACTGCCATCTTGCGGCGAATCGCGTAGCGGGCGCGTGCAAAAACCTATATTGGAACTGTCAAGGTATGATTGATGCGCTGGAGTGAGGCAAAAAGCGTCGCGTAGTGAACGGAGCGTTCCGTGACGCGTCGAGGGAATGTTAGCGGTAGCCGGCTACTTGTGTTGCGTGTATCGGGTTGTTTTGTTCGCATTGGACGCAGATATAAACCTATTGTACTTATGCTATCGGACCGTTGCGTTGTGCGATGTTATTGCACGATTACGATTACGGAGATGAACGTTTAAATTCGAACCACTTTGAATATGGAATCATTATTATTTTTTTTTAATAAGAACGCATGGAATTATTTTGAAATTGCTTTTGAGATTATTATTATTTTTTATGAGTATTTAAATGTATTCAGAATTACTGGCTGTCTAGAATATGACATAAATAGATTTATGATACAATCAATTGTAATTATTGCAATTAATTATTTATTTTTAAACATGGTTTAAATAGTTATTGAGTAATGGCTATGCATAACTTGTTGCAGAGGGGTTGGGCCGAGTCTGTTCATTAAGATCACCTTCCATCATAATTTTTACTGTAAATGATGGATAGCGGAACTATTACGTGTCGTCTGTCCTACGCTCATTTACTATTATTACTAGTTGTAGCCCACGGCTATGTCTGCTGTATTGGACTTTTATATATTCGAAAAGAGTAGGTTTTTATTTCGTACCTATATTATAATGACATAAGATCATACGGACCCTAAACTAATTTGACTGATAACCAACACACATTGAAAAGCGTGGTGGGATTACAACTATACCAATGCAATTCCTGACCATTTTGAGATGTGTTCTCCGAGCGGTGTGGTTAGAATTAAATCACTTAAGTAAAAATATTTACTATAGATTGTATTTTTATAAATTCTAAAGTAGGTATAATTGTTTTACTGATATACCATAAGTTTTTAAAAATATGGCAGTAGCAAGACAATAATAAATAAAATCATTTCACTTCAAATTATTTAGAAATAACGGTTCCTTCGTTTTTGTATAATCGCACCAATTTCAACATGTGTTTGATCGAATCAATGAGCAACAATTTTTGAAATTCGAACATAGAAAATCCATTAAATTTTTTGAACACGCATGCGGTTAATAATTATACGTTTTCTAAGTAGCCAGTCAGAGATAATGTGTAAATAGCAGGGTTCGGGATCGGATGCGTCTCGAGGTGTCAATTTTGTCGGGCAAGCTACAATTACGACATTAGATTCGGAATCGATATTGTATTGAATGATTTTAGCGCCATCATGTATTGTGTTTGGTAAACAGGGTCGGATTTGACGAAGAGTAATACGTGCCCCTTAGTGCGTAGTAATTTTGTGTTGATTAATTTGATTGTTATTTGGGAAGAGAAGGCATTTATTATTTCTACATGTCATTGTGAATTAATTAACTAGAATATCAAATATAAGTCAATAGTTGTGTTTATAATGATAACTAAATTTATTAATTACGAATCTTCCAAAATTCATAATGTCTAAGATTTTATGGTATTAGTGACCTACACTAAGTAAATAGCTTTCACAAATAAATGTAACTCTAAGTTCTGAGCATACGTACTCCGTTACAAAAATAGATACATCTTTTTTTTATTAAAAATTACCGATCTTTGACCTCCATCTGCCTTAATGCGGCCCTGAATCGGAAGGACGTTTGAATGATGTATAATTATATTGACGCGTTTAGAAATTTTGCTGTCACAATATTTTAAGGCGCGCTCAAAAAAATAACCTATTTCAAATTCGCAATCTCGTGATGCATTAAATCATAGCTTTTTTAAATATTATAATTCATTGTGAATTTATTTTAGTTGGTGATGTGTGAGGTTGCGGATTAAAATTGTAAATTTTATCTAAAATATTTTTTTCATAATAGGAATAAGTTATATTGTCAGCAGTTTATGAAATATTTCTGAGTGTGATTTAACTATTTGAATTGTCCCCATTTGTTGACAGTCGTTTATAAATACGATGTGTTCGTGATAATTGATATGTATAATATTAAAAACAAAGTGTAGCAATAGTTTCTTTAAGACACCATAAAAACAATTGATCAAGCCAAACCATGATTCTTTAAGAAAGTTGCAAATGAATCTTTATCTTAAGGCTTATATCGATCTCACCTTAGTACGATCTCAAGTAGACATTAAAAATAATAATAATATCAGCCCTGTATTATATACTGTCCCACTGTTGGGCACAGGCCTCCTGTATTAATGAGAGGGTTTAGTCCTTAGTCCACCACGCTGGCCCAGTGCGGATTGGTAGACTTTAGCTACCCTCAAAATTCCTATCAAGTAAATATTGTATTGAACTATTTCATAAATATAGCTTAAGATTTCATTTAAGAGCTTGTTCTCATCTGAGTCGGTGTTATTAAATATACAAACTCGCTTCCAAAATTCATTATACGCTGTGACTTAAGATGTCAATCGAGATGTTGACATCTGTTCATTAAATGGCGGCGATCTTAAGATGCTGTTCTTATTTGACAGCGTCTCAACAAATATCGCACTGCAGAGCGAAACTTCGTTGCATCTATTAATACGGCGTTTAGACCAACATGAAATAGGCATATAAATAGAAACCATTACCAACACTTCAACATTTCTTTCTATTTTGTTAACGATAGGTTTTTTTATTTTTAATACACAAGATTAACTGAGGTATAGTCTATTTACTTGTACACTTTCAAATGTGTGAACAAATACCTACTCGAAATAATGAGGTTTTTAACACATGTAAATTGGCCCGCATTATAAAACTCTGTCTATGATCATTCTGTGCTTGTTATTGTTATTGTTTATTTATACGGTTGCTTTGTTGTTTTTTTATTACCTATTATTTTTTACGGAAATACATACAGGAAGCACATGAGACATATTTTTTATATTGAATTAGTTTCTACAAAAATGGTGCCTTTTTCTGGAATTAGGTAGGTGAATGAATAATAGCGATTTAAACATAAAATTAAGCACTAGCGAGTTATCGCAGCAATATATTGCGCAAGAACTTTCAGATACGTTTACATTTGCAACAAAATTTAAATAATTCGATAAGCATACGACATGCCACAAGTCATGCGATCTTCAAAATTTGCAGAAGTCACCTTGTCGTGATTGTCTATACGGTAAAAATTGCTTGCGTAAGTTAACTTATGCAAGTTCTTGCTAATCTAAATCTCGCTTTATGTAATGCATGATATTATCCCAGAAGGGAAGACAGAGACGCAACTAATTTGAACCTAATCAGACAATTTCTAGCGCAGTTTTTCTCAAAATAAAACAAACACTGAACTTTATTCGTATTTGAATTTTTGCTTGCTAATATGACGCATGATATTATCCCAGAAGGTAAGACAGAGACGCAATTAGACCCTACATCACACAATTTCTAATACCGTTTTTCCCGAAAACAAAACCATTTTAAACACGACACAAACACATTACTATTAAAACAAACACCCAACTTTATTAGTATTGGAATTTTTCATTACTCACCTATCTTTACACTCGATGTTAGCAATAATGTTATGAGAAACGTGTGAAACACCAGCTGTCCGTTGTAATGACTTAGCTTACTCCACCGGCTTTGCTCATTAAACGTTAGTCGAGTGTTCTATCGAAATATCAGATTCTACGCACGCTATCTAGTTTAATTTTTTCTGATGGTTGAGAACGAATCTTATCTAATGTTATTGGGGTTTTCTGCTACTGTTTTTGATATGCGAAATTGGGGTCTATGGGAAATATGTGGTGTTATTTTTTTATCTTGAGTGCTTCGGCGGCGTGTGTTGCGGAACGAATGACGAGCTGATGGTTCTTTAAGGTATTTCGTGTATGGGTTTTTGTGCTTGTCTGGAGTTTGGAATTGTGCCTATATATGGCAATAGGCTCACCTCTATTAAATGCGACTTAAAACTGCTGACGAAATGTGGGTGTGATTACATCCCTGTTTACCCCTTTAAGGCGTGATGCTATATATGTTTTCCGTATATTTTTCGATGATAAGCATTGAAGTGATAAAAACTATTATGATGCTTAGTATGGCAGCGTATAAACTGGAAAATTTCTAGTTCGAATTCCACTTCGAGCATCAGTTAGTTTAAGTGTTTTTAACAAGATATTTTGTAGATTTTCCAAAACTAAACATTATCAGCAAGTACTAAATCAAACTCATTCTTATTAAAATAATTTCTAACGGCTTTAAAGTTCTGAAACACAATTCTACAACAGTAAAAGTAACAGGTTCGTGTTGTAAAAACAGCTCATAGTAAGCTGCGTGTAAATGACGGATTCTTCGCAGAACATTATTAAATTGTCATTAACAGATGGTATTTGCTGTCTACAAAAGTTTATGCTTTTTACAATTGAGAAACGAGGTTTCCTCTATCTGTACCAATTGTTGCTTAGGCTGAAGTATTTTTTAAATAAATATTCTATTTTTGAATGAGGATATTTTTCTTTTGAAAAGTGAAGCCCGTAAAAATAATCAACGACTTTCACATGTAATGCATTTCATAAACTTTTAAATTTAGTAGAGAGCTGTTATGCAGGCTCTGTGATGAGGTTTTCCTTCACGGCTGATGACCGGTTTCAAAAATGATTTCAATCGCATATCTCGATCACGCAGTGGATGAATCTGAGTAAAGTTTGTGTGACATGCTTACAAAATAATATCTTTGGTTTATTTTTGAGTTCAATCAGAATATAGTTATTAATTTGATTAAAATTTGATTATATGCTTTACATTAATTATGATTAAGTAAGTATGAACTATATAGGTTTTGCTAATATTGTGATCTACAGATGATTTTTTGATTAAAAAACTACCTACAAAAACAACTTACCTTTTTTATTGCTTATATATTCCTTAATTCAAATAATCTCTATTCCATAATGGTGTAATTCGGTTTAAGAATCTTACTATATTTATAATATTTAGAAAATAATAATTTTAAAAACGTTTGGATGTTTGTTAGAAGTAAACGCACAACGGATTTCGCAGACGGGTAAAACATATCCTGGAATAACATGCAGGCAGGATAAAAAATAATCCCGGTAATTTGCTACCAATGGTAGCTGGCTTTATAAAAGGTCTGATCTGGTTTTTAAATAGATGGAGTCTTCGTACATTGTTTTAGCGACGTTTGTAACAAAAAAGTCTTTTCATAAAGCAAACACTAATTGCAAACATTTTGTCCACAGCAAGTGGCGACACCTACTGTAGTAAAGAAGATCTTGCGACTGAAACAGGAGAACCCTGGCATGTTCGCCTGGGAGATTCGGGAGAGGCTGCTCAGCGCAAGAGTGTGCGAGCCTCACTCCATCCCCTCCGTGTCCTCTGTCAACAGGATTCTACGGAACAGTGGACTCGCGTGGAGTGACGAGGAATCCAGAGCTGCACATGGTAAATAAAACATTGAGCTGTTTTTATGCCAAGAAAATACCTTGCTATGTAGTAAAATGTGGAACTAATTTCTTGTACTGACGTTAAATTCAAAACAATACAGCAAAAGTGACGCCTCTAAAGTAGGTTTTTTAATTTCCTGGTTATGTTAAAGTTATCAAGTCTCACCAAAAATACAAACAACCCATAACTTGAAGTACAGTGCAACAGTGGCGAAGGGTATATATAACCCAATTCCTGCCGGCTTCCCTTTCGAAATTTATGTAAAATCTAATTATTATAAGAATGATTTGCAGAACGCATATGCATATTATAGGTATATATGTTGTGTTAGGTTCCTTTTCGGAAAATTTTACTTTTTACCACTGCAGGGCACGGTATTTGTAGGCTGGTAGTAGAACATTTCCACCAAATAGTGACCAATCTATAAAAAGTGTAACACAAATCCGCTTACCATCAGGTGCAATAGTCACTTTGCTGGCTCCGTATAAAAGTAAACCTGAATGTAGACATGTAAAGTCACATAATATCCAGTAATTATATGTGTACTAATACATAAAACTAAAGAGTTCGTTTGAACGCAATAATTTCCAGAATTACTAAACACATTTTGATTTTTTTTCACTTATTGAAAGCTACATTACTTCTAAGTATAGGCTACTTTTTATCCCGGGAAAATATGAATTGGGTCTTATTCCGGAAACCAATGGGATACTTACATACTGTGGTCCTTACCCAGACTGAATCGTATGACTACAAGCTCAAGAGCGTCCAGATGCGTTTACATTAGCGGTAATATTTCAATAACTCTATATAAATGCATCTCGCCGAAGTCGTACAAGCTTCAAAATATTTAGAAGTCAGCTTACCGTAATTTTTTACGCGATATAAATCGCTAACGGAACTCGTCTTCTGCAAGTTTTCTTGCTAATCCAAACCTCGCTTTATACCTAAAATAAACCTAACTAGGCAGTATGTATCCTAATGATATTGCAAAACAAAATGAATAAAGAAAGGCTTTCAGAAGAGTGTATACATAACGGTTGCGAAGCGTCCTTACAAACCGATTCCTATCGGCTTCCCTTTTAGGTTTATTTACGTTTGTCTTAATTATTGTTTCCTGTTAAATTGGCCGCGATATGTTAGGTAAGGTTTTTTTTCTCGAGTTAGTTTTCAAAATTTTTCCCTTCGCCACTGATCCATAATTGAGATTTGTAAATAAGCGCCGGTCTGTCAAAATCACATCCAAAAGGAAATTAAACGAGTAAATAAATTGGCAATACCACACGAGCGTATCAGCCGCCCATTAGCCGACGTCACGAGGTAATTTCAATATTAAATCGAAATTAATAACATTGTGCCCGGCGCACTCGATTACCCTCAGCAAAAAGTTGTTTTCCGCCTCGATTACTCCCACGTCATAGTTTATTGATACCGGCTTTGATGCATAAATAAATCTCCGCGTAATTACTTACTGTTCCTAGTATGGGATTCCCTGGTTAGGATATGTGTAGATTTAAGATGGCTGTATTTTGTCCTTTTGACCTCAATCTTGAAATTGTTGTACAAGTCCAGACCAATAAATAATAATCTGTGCAATAAAGTAAAAGAATAAAAGTATAAGAAAGTAGAGTCAAATTTATATAAACTTAGATGTTTTGACTTTGACTTGTAAATAGATGAGATTAAAGTTACAACAGAAATAAAAATGTACCGATTGGATTTTTATTTAAGGAACCTTGTGTATTGTATTTTTGTTGAAAGCTTAGTTATTGCCAAATTGTTTGTGTAATTTGAATTTTAGTCTTGCATTCAACATGTAAGGACAATCCTTAAATTAATTCTCTATCTAGTTTTTCGCCAGCGTAATAAGGTTTTTAATTCAGAAGATATATATTCTTACACTACATATTAAAAAAATGCTCCTTAAAATGTCATTTGAAATGGGTTAAGCTATTACGAAAGAAATTAATTAACATCCGTTAAAAAATCCAATCTATTTGTCACATAATCAGATAATATCTAATTTGTTTATTTAATTATAAACGATACATTAATCAATGTTTAAACATAACAGCAATAAACTAGCGGGTTGTAAATTAATGAAGAACACCTACAGCGAACAGGTGTGAGGAAGTTATGAGAAATCCTTCGTAGACATAAATACCATTGTGGAAAGTAGTTTGGTTATTGAAGGTTTTCGATGACATCGCATGTTCATGCGTGATATTAATAAATTTGAATAAACTATGGCGTGTAGTGAGTGGATTATTCTATACTGGCCAGGGTCTTTACTGCACCTGATGGTATAAAGAGTGTCATTTAAACAAATGTGACCGGATTTATGCCGTATTTTTTTTTTGAGTTCCGACTGCACCAAAATCGTTACTGTTGTGGGTTTTTGGGTTTAAGTGGTCTGTTTGAGCTTCTTGTTTATGTAATATCGACAAAAATTTACTGTTAGAACTTAAATAGGAATTTCTTATTAAAATCTTGTTACTAGAACTTAATTTTCAACCAGAATATATTCAGTCAATAACTTCAATTTTTTTATTACAGAACCATACCCACAACCGGATCTACAATCAAACATGATGGACTACATGTCTCTCAAGACATTGCCCCCGGCGCCACTCACGTCTCAGCAGAACCCGCCCTACTTCGCACATTCGGCAGTCAGAGTCCCTCCCCCACAACCAACAGAACCACACATCTACGACAGAAGACTTGCCACATCATGGCTGCTGGCGAACCAAGTGCAAGCCCAGGGTCTTCTGAAACCATACCCAATTTCCCCCTGGCAGAGAATTATGATGCCTTACCATGACTCAAAGAATTTCTCCCCATACGCCCTAAGTTTGCACAATGATCTACTGACCAGGATCAATACTGATGAAGTGAAATCCGAGAACTCTGAACACATATCCGTCGAAGCTAGCGACGATAGCACGGACAGACCAGATACAGAAGAACAAGAGCGAAAAACACCGACCGAAAAGGAGAAAAAGAAGAATCCGTATTCCATAGAAGAACTGTTAAAGAAGCCCGATAAAATGGTTACTTCAACGCCTATAGGTTTCCAGAATTTTCTACGACAACCCAGCGGCAGTATGGTAGAATACCAGAGTCAAGAAAAGGATAGCAACAGAAGTTCCCCAGCGAGTTACTGTTCAGTACAGAGCGGTGTCTCCAACGATTGCTTCTCCGAATCTGCCAGTTCTGAAATAAAGGCGGGAAATTAATATCTTTATTAATTTCTAGTCGAAATGTAAAAATATAATAAGGATATAATTTCTCTTTTAAATGAACGCCATAATCATCCATGATGATTACAGATTAGAGATTAGATTAGTATTTAAATGTTGCCATAATTGCCCATTAATTTTATAGATGATTAAACATTCCATAAAAATCTTTAGTTTTACAAATAGATGGACAGCTTTGAAAAATATTATTCATTATTTGATTATGATTCTGTGATATTGTAGAATAATAGGTAATTAAGCTAGACTAGACATTTAGGTGTGAATTAGTTTGGAACTCGAATTATAGATCTTGGTAATCGTAACATTCGTTTGAAATCTGAACATTCCTTGCCTTTAAATTGTAAATTCAAATATTTTATTTCATGCTTTTAGGCGTTCGTTTAGTTATAGCTATAATAAATTAGTTTAAATTATGTAAATAATGTAATGTAGTTTCACTATTGTTATTTATAAAAATGCACAATAAACCAAATATTAAAAAAAAAATTACTTATTTATTAATTAAGTACTTCATAAATAAATAAAATATCATGAAATTAAACAATTTATATACCTTCATCCTATATTTCCAATGCGGTAGACAGAGATATAAGCAGTACAGAATATATACTAAGCCCCGATAGTTATAATGTGACACGGTATAATGGTGGTCATCACTGCATAATATCTTGATTCTATTAAAAAAAAACCATTTTCATTTTCCATAAATTTAGCTAAATACAACACAGCTTTTCCATATAGCAGGGGTTCCTAAAATATTTTTTACCACGCCAATTTATTGCCTAAAATAGAAATGACCTCGCCCCTCCCAATGCAGGGAAGAGAGATACCCTTGACGAAAGAGATGACAATTATTAAATTCATCATACCTTACCTATACAATAGGTAGGTACTTGCTAAATAAGTATATAAACCTGAACGTGGCACTTTAGAGCGGGTCTTTATCTACTTTTCCACTTATTAAGACGTTTTTTGACACGTCGTAATGCGAATATGAAGAATATAAGTTTGTGTTTGGATTTTTGAAGGAATCTTGAGACCCAAAAATATCGTACTTAAAATATAAAAAAAGCTTTCTATTATCTCTATTGTTTAATGGACAGGTTATCAAAATAGCGATTTGAATATTTGGCGTATTTTACATCTAGTAAAAAAGCTAATTTATTATTACAAACTTATTTTTTGCAGTTGGTGTAATAACCGTGTTTAGAAATCGAACGGCAAAGTTAGGTTTGTCGAGTTTGAACTTACGTATAAGTCCTGTATATGAAAGAAAGATGGATATTATCTTACTTATAAGTTCGTATGGAACTCTCTTTGCGCGAACTCGTACTTATCCAGTTCTTTTAGTTTTGCAACAACGTTGATATAATATTTAGCTGACACAAATATGCATTAGATACCTACATATATTATGCAGTCGCGAAGGAAAATGTAGACACCAGCAAGAATGTGTATAATCAAAGCATCTCTACATTATAGTACTCATTCCCCCTAGAAAGCCCTGAGTAATAATCGACTAGAAGTTAATTAAAAATCGAGCCCGAAATAATTACATACATCGGTGCAACATTAGCGTGGATTTGAGGCACGCGTAATAGTTCCGTATGTATGCAAATAGCCTTAATAGATGTGACTTGGATGGCATTATGGAAATGCACGAACAACCGGAAACTTTGTAATTTCATACATTTCGATTCGCATTTGGTCGGTATTACACTTCACACGACATTACTAAGTTATGCTATTGTGGTCACGCATACAGTGAATTGATCAGATCAGTTGCAATTGATGTTTCGTTACCCTCGCATATTTTATTTGAGATTTTTTGTCTGGACCCATTGTCGTTTATATTTTATATTTCGTTGTAGGTACCACCAAATTACGACCTTTGGGAAATTAGAAAGAAACTTTGGGAAATTAGTTAGCCTACCTGTCCGCTTTAAAAGCGAAATATTTAGTAGCGAAATCCTCCGTCTTAGTAATTATCTATCAATTGATTTTAAAATTCTAATCTGTAAATCGTTCCCTATGGCTACGCGGTATACAGAAATAGACATCTAACGCCCTCTAGTAAGTTAATTAAAAAGTACAAAAAGTTCTAAAAGTTTTTGTATTCAACCCCGCATGGCATGAACTGGTCTAGTCTAGGGTACAAATTAAAATACATTTTGTCCTTCAATGTGTATATTAACTGAAGAAACTGTAAATATAATATTTTTGTGTGTTATTAAATTTATTCAGTTTGACATACATAAGTAATACTCGTGCCATCACTATTACAATGGATACCATTAGATCATGGACATTTTGTCCGCTGCACATTGGGCGGCCAACTTTGAAAATAATTTTAGAGGAAAACTATAAGACAAAAAACCTTTATTGTTTAAACTTATACCAGGCTGTATAACGACACATACATCTTTTGCAAATGCCATGTCGTGTATTTTCTTTTTTCATATCTTCTAAGAGTACTTCCTATTTATAATATTATACAGAGGAGTAAATTTTATTTATAAGTTGGTAAACATTAATTTGGAAGCCACAGCGGACAAAAAGTCCTCGGTAAGTTTAGCCCATCTTGCTAGTAAGTCAGTGTCACCGCACTATTTTTATATTGACAGAACTTGTTTTTGTGACATTTGTGTCAATTGTTTTCAGTGGAGTATTTTTAGTAAATTAATGAATTAAATCGTTTTTGTATCACTTTACCACGTATTGAGGCATATTTGCCATTATCTTTACGCTGCAATTTACAAATATGGATACCGATAACGTAGCGAAGCAAGTAAGTACGAAAAAGTTACACACACGCAATTTGTCACAGATGTTTTCCAAAACATTTAAATTGATAAGATAAAATCATAATAAGTTTAATTGCTAAGGTCATAATAAGTTGTAATTGACAAATATATATATTTTTTACATATATTTTAGGCAGAGGAAGTAGAAGCATTAAGCTCAATTTACGGTGATGATTGGATGACTGAAAGCGCAGAAACGAGGTCGTATAGAATTAAAATCGAAGAAAATAAAAATGACGTTCTTTTGTATGTGACCTTACCCGAAAACTACCCTAGCCAGTCGCCACCCAAATATGAACTATCCGCTCCATGGATGGACAGAAAGTCCAAGGAGAAACTTCATGCTGCCTTAGATGAAGTTTATCTGTAGGTATTTACTTTTATTATTTCCCTTGTATTACATTTTAAATATTGTTACCAACAATTAACACTATGCTAGGCTCATTTCCATTTTAATTCACATTCTTATAATTTTTAATGAGCTCAATTTTTTTAGCAGAAAGTATTAGGCATTGAATTCCACAAATGCTCAACAATAAAGTCTAGTATTTAAAAAGTTATCTTATTTTTTTCTTTAAACATCTATGGTAAAATTGACTTTATTGTGTTGGTACAAATACTGGTATCGATTAACACCTTTTTCATTTTTGGCTGTGAAAATATTGTGTATACCAGTGTACCCACATCATGATAGTTGGTTTTAGACCTATGTAGTAGATAGTGTAATTTTTCTCATTTTCAGTAACATTTTTAACATTACAGTAAGTTACTGTGGGCTTATACTAAGCACAAACTTAATATCACTACCTGACCCAAAATCAAACTCAAGACCTTAATGTATTTTTGCATATCTTTATTTCCCTGAACCACTACTTTTTACATAGTAAAAAAAATCACTCATTAAAAAGTACTTTAGCATCAAATACTACTAATTGTTTTTTATTGTAACTTGATTAACCTGTTTTAAAGAATATTAAATTGACATCTCACATTACATAATGAGTAATCTAGTACAATTTTAATGTGATTTTTTTGTAATGTGTATTTTTTTATAAAATTATAAATTATCTAATATTATCTATATATTACTATTTACAGCAATAACTATATACCCCTATATATGAAAATTATATGAATGTCAGAGTATTAACTTTGACACAGCTATATGCAGGAGTACAGATAGCAAACATTTTTATAAAACATGCACTAGAAATACATTAAATAAAGAAATTAAAGATTACATACAATACCACAACCATATACCATGTCACAATCACTTTGTACCCCTTTTTAAGTAAATTGCCCCCACATGGGATTGTAAGACTTGGTATTAGTTTATATTGAAGAATGCAGAAAGAAATATTTTTTAATATGGAATTCAACAGTTGAATTCGACCACTGAACATCCTCTTGTTTAATTTATATAATGTAAGGCAAAGTTATTTGTACCCAGTCTATCATATTTTGTTAATAAAAAAAGAATCATCAAAATCGATTCATCCAGTCAAATTTTCTGAAGTAACAAACATAAACAAAATACAGTCGAATTGGGAACCTCTTCCTTTTTTTGAAGTCAGTTAGAAAAAGAGCAACAAAGTGTTAGAATATATATTATTTTGTAAAGAAATTATAATAATTTCATATTGTATCTCTCAGGGAAAATATTGGTGAAATGGTACTATTCCAATGGGTTGAGAAGATAAGAGAATATCTGCAGACATTCAAACCTGCTGCGGTTGAGAAAATTGAACCTAAATCACCTGCCGTGGAGTCTTTGGATTTAGCCCTGGTATGTTATAGCATCATTTATTATATATAATGTTAATTTTTCAAGTTTTGTAATTGAGCTTAGTTCAGAATTACTAAGCTTATTTTAATTTATTATAATTTAAGCTTGTTTTGGTTTAACAATACCAAGCTCATTTTTTTAGTACCAAAGTAAGCTCAGTACATTTAATGTGGCACTGATGGGTTGTTTATCTGAACAGTTGGACATCAACTGCCCGGACATCACACATGGTGAAGTGATAGCTGACAGGAAAAGCACTTTCCAGGGCCATGCAGCTGAGGTCCACAGTATAGAAGATGTCAAGTATGTATTTATTAAATTCTTTATAGTTAGCTCTACCTATATAGTAATAGCAGTTAAATTTTAAATCAAGTTATTATTTGAGTAATTTTTCAAATTAATTTACATTTTCTGGTTAATTATTACTTTCTTCTAACATTAAAAACAAACTTGCAGGTCCCCTAGTATTTTGAATAAGTCCAATTATAGAAAAGTGATATTTTATTGAATAAAATTTTATAAATACATAAATTTGTTGAATAAGTCCAATTATAAAATAGACATTTTATTCAATGCAACACTATACATACATAAATTTGTAATAATGTTTGTTCTTCATGTACTTGTAGTACATGAAGAAACTGTTTGACGAATTTGAATAAAATTTTGCACACAGGCTGTATATTGATACAGAGTACTTTTTTCCTACACAACTATTTTTTATTACCTACATTTCTATTTCGAAAAGTTCATTTATTGGGGCAGAGCTATGAAAAACACTGAGTAGTGAATATCTATTATAATACTGCTAATCACAACTAATTATATTACGATTCCAGCGCAGTCTTAACAAAGCTAAAACAGAACAAAAAGATACTAAACGCGACACACAACATGTACGCTTATCGTATTGAACGGAAGACGGCTAAAGGCACGAGTATACTGCAGGATTGTGACGACGACGGGGAGGCTCACGCTGGGGGAAGGATGCTGCATCTTCTACAGATACTGGACCAGAAGAACACATTGGTTGTTGTCTCGCGATGGTATGTTTCTGCTAGACATGATAGTCAATTGAATAGTAGAGAGTTCTTGTTCTAGTGGTAGCCAATACTGCCGTGCTTAACTCAAAAGCGGTATCTCAAAAAAAATTAAAATCTTGATTTTTATGTCGTCAGATAGCTTAAAGAAATATCCATCCAATGAACTTACCTAAATAACGGTATTTTGTTTAAAAAACCTTAAGAGAGTTTTCTATCTCAGTTTTACATACAAAACTATAAAACTATATTTACGCCTTTGTGCTTAGCACGGCAAAATAGGCTGTTGATTGCTATGTCTTGGGATTGAATCCTTGGGTCCATAGACAAGATGCCTTTATACAATTGTTAGCACTAATAGAAAAAATATATGCAAATGGCATAGCAATTAGACTTATCGGATATATCATTCCCATTAATTTGTTTTATATTCTATTTACATTAATGATTTTAGAAAAACATTTTGTCTAAAGCTTCAGGCTGGGTTTTTGTGTGACAGGGTGTCGAGTACAATGCCAAGCAGTAGTACTCCAAAGTTTTGACTGCTATTCTATGCATAAGCCATTGTGAAACTGTCAAGCAAATTACCAAATACTTACTTCATTAAATAAAAAAATATGAAGTAACCTAAACCCTAAATTTCTGTTTTCTAGGTACGGTGGCATCCAACTAGGCCCAGACAGATTTCGGCACATAAACAACGCGACAAGACAAGTGATACAGCAAGCGGGCTTGTTAAAGAAATGACCATATGTGCTATAACAAATAAGTGTTCCCTCTAATTGTTGTTCTATGTAAATAAAGTCATGGAGACTGATTTTAATAAATTTAAACTGTTATTGTAAAGTGGATATACTGTACTATAATTCTGACTGCAAATCTAAATGAACATTTTTGAACGAATTTCTTTCCTAACCGTATATAGCATGAAGTTGCATACAATTCGCTAAATAAAATGGCGGCTTGACAGTTCTTCATATTTAATCGCTTGGTGTTTTATTAATGTACTGCCTAATATAAATTATTACAATGCAAAATAAGGGATATGTCATTCCCAATAAAGTTCAATTTCTTTGATCAATTTAATATTGTGTTAGAGTCAGCATAAATTAATACTTACCATGGTAGATAGTGGAAATTGAAATCCCATGACAATCAAAAAATTACCTTACGTCTTATTGTAGACAGTTGATATTAGCATAAAATTGTATGGGCTAATTTGACTAATTTGAGGTGTTATAGCTATTTCAGCTGTATGTTAAAAACATAAAGTTGTTTTTACATTGTATGAGAACTCTATTTTTCTTAGCCGCAAATGACTCCGCCAGCGCTAACCCAAGGCCAATGAAATTATAAATCTCAACACTTATCAATAAGTAATTGGCATTTTATAAATAGTCCTGCTATTTACACTTTGAATAGTTTACAAAACACTTGTCACTTGTCGATAAAGTTTTTAAAAAATATGTAAATAAATTATAATGTATGCGGTATTAATTATGTCTTCAAACTCCACTAAGAAAACTAATATGGAAGATTGTTTTTTTTTTATAGAAACATGATGTCTGTAGTGTTATTAATTTTTCGATATCAGTAAATACATAACGTATTTTGTATATTTTTTGTGAAAGTTTTTTTACTCT
The DNA here is from genome assembly GCF_014839805.1 of Manduca sexta. Taxonomy (NCBI): domain Eukaryota; kingdom Metazoa; phylum Arthropoda; class Insecta; order Lepidoptera; family Sphingidae; genus Manduca; species Manduca sexta. The sequence continues at coordinate 7,097,128 of NC_051119.1, forward strand.
AGCACTAATTATACGACACTAGTCACTTATAATTTTTTATATGTTAATAAATGTTTTTTTCAATCAAAAAATATTACTCAAAATTATCTGACTAAATGAACTATTACTTTAGGTGGGTAACTACGCGCGATTTTTGAGCAAAATATACATAGATATATGTAAACACTATCTAGCAGTAAAATATCTATTTGAATCATGAGAAATGTGTTACCAATTTTCAAACGTGTAAATTAAGTTTAGTTTTTTTACTATGTAGTTTTTATAATTGAACTATATAACTATATATATTGAACTATTATCTAAATTGTTAAAGCATTAATAATGTAGGTAGTAATTGTACGCAAAAATATGCATTATTAATATAAATATGCATATTTTTTGCCAATAAGAAAACATAAGTGGTATATCACTTCAATATTTCAACTATTGTTTTATATAGAAGTTTGAAAGGACAGGCATACTTGTCAACTTCTGTCCCCTAACTATCTTGTAAATCTGTAAATCCAGACGAAACATTTTAAGCTATATTACATTTGATGTAGAGTTCAAAATGTCTTAAAATGGATGTTAAGTATATAGTTGTCTTTGTTGTTATGCAATTGTTAGTTTAGATCCATTTAATTAATTGCTCAATGTAACATATTTTTCTATGATAATTGTTATTTGAAACTGTAGCTACCCAAAATAGGTAGGCACCCAGTTAATTACCTTATTCCGAAGATTTAGATATCAGAAGGGTATTTGACTCGCTTCTGTTTTTTACATATATATCAAATATTTACCTCATATAAATTCTAGTACAAAAAGATTGATCAAAATCCGTTAAAAAGTCATGACCATTCACGTGCCTTTGAATTTTGGTAGAAGGGGTAAGTGTCAAGGAATGAGAAAAGAGGCGCAATACGCGCACGTGACGTCATCGGGAATTACGATGCGTATGAAAGAATGAGACGGAGCGATATCCACACTACGCCCAGACTACGGCACATAACAATATTTGAAATATGAATTATTGCCTCATTTATTAATCAATTTTAATGCTGTTAACAAAAGGTTTTCGTTCATGCTATTTATTATATTTAGGACATTGTATAAAATCAATCATAGCCAAATAATTCATTCAGTGTTTTAACAGATTATAATATGAAACATATTAAAAAAAAATAAGTGTTTTTGAAACATCATTAAACAATTGACAAGCGTGCAATAAATACCACCATCAGCGTAACTAGACCTTGGTGTATGATCCCTTATATGTAGTGTCAAACCGAAGATGGTTATTTTATCCGAAGCCGAAGCTTCGGACTTCTTATCTATAGTAATATGTCTAGTTTTAAGTAATCTGTCAATGGAATGGTGCGTAGAACACAATGTTATTTGTAATAAAACAAGTTAAAATAATCACAATTGTATTTATTGTTTATACGCCAGAACATATAGTAGATATAGCTTTTCCGGTATAAAAGTCCCGCTTTATATTTTATTATTATATTAAAATAGAATATAAATTATTTTAAGTTAGATCTCTAGGAATACATCGGTGAAAACTGCATATTCATATTAATATTACACAATAAAACTTTTTTCATTATTAAAACTGCATATCATTACAGATTAAAAATTAAAGACAATAAAAAAATCATTTGATTTACATTTGGCAGACGATATTAAAAATTTCAGACAAATTTATTACACCAAAAAGTTTTCTTAAACCACGAATCGCAGTTACATTTGCAATCCTTGCTGTGGTGGTTGTAATGCGGCGGATTCCCGCATGATGTGGCCTGGCAGCAGTTGAAACAGTATGCCTTACATGCATTGATGCAGCACGGCTGACCGTCCATTAGACACGAATCACCCTTGACCAGAACCACCAATCCAACTAAAAGCAATACTTTGACGAATATCATGGTTGGAGTATTGGAGAGCAAACTTCAACTGATTTGTACGAGCACTGTGTTGTATTTATATGTTCTATTTCCCCCACGTATAGCTCATTGAACATTTTATCTTCCTCCTTTTATTGTGTTGTTATCACATAGTGATATCCAGTGTTGCCGTATATTTAAAAGAAATGCCCTTCTCAAATAATTCTGGGAAACATCGAACTTTAATGCATACGCAGTACGAGTACGGCTACTGCGCTGATGTCTTGGGTTCGAATTCCGAGTCGGGCCAATAATAAATGTGGCTGGGATTGTACATTCTAAAACTTACTTAATCGCAGGTATAATTCGGGAAATTGGCGGTGTGATGCCCCCGTGCCTCGGATAGCACGTAAAGCTAGTAAAAAGTAAAAGTTGGTCTTGCGCCCGATCTCTCTCCGGTCTTATCGGATTGTCGTTTCACCGGATTATGAGAGGGAAGGAACAGAGAGTGAACCTGTGTATTGCGGACACACTTGTGCACTATATTTCCTGCGTACCTGGCTGATCTTTGAGATTGGCCGCTGTGGCTAAAATTGGGCTAGGAGGGAGTCATTAATTTGTCTTATTTAATAATAGGCGTCACCAGCTTCGTTTAAGTGAAAGAACTTTCCCGGTATAAAGGTCCTGTATTGTAGTATGTCAAAGTGCCCTAAAAAATCAGATTAAAAAATTCAAATATTCCCTACGAGATCTAGTTACCTGTAGAGAAAGTACTAAATACTCCGACCCGTTCATAATATAAATTTGCTGTAGGATACTGTATCGACCCGGTAGTAACCACTAACCAACGTACATAAGGTACAAAATCCACCCTAACACCTTCATAAATGTGTCGCGTTCCGGTGTCAGCCTGTGTATATTCGGTATTGAACACGGTGGCATAATTATGTTGACTGGGGAGAGATAATTATCTCTGTCAGTCTATACTCTATCTGGACGCCACTCCACTTACCATCAGGCGCAGTGGAGACACTTAACCGCGCCCATATAATAAAAAAGGGATAAATATATTAGGGATTTTCTGTAAAGTCCAGGGAAATTTTCAGTGACTGGTAACACTGGACACTACAGCTTAATAAGAAATAACTACTCATTGTATTCTTGGCATTGACCTCATATTAGATATTGGGAACGTTTATTAAAATTGGCAGTTAACGACTCGAGAATACCGCAAGTCCAAATCACTCATGCTTATTTGTCGCCATTTCCGTTCAATATTAAGCAGTGCTGCCACCGTCTACAAAATTATCCAGTGTTTAGGAAAATATAAACAAAGAGATTAGAAGAATATGCATACACAATATGAATAACTAGCTTTTGCCCGCGGCTCCGCCCGCGTTATAAAATTTTTCAGGCTAAAGTTTTCCGTTATAAAAGTAGTAGTTTCCCGGGAGCCTATGTTCTTCCCAGGGTCTCAAACTGTCTCCATACCAAATTTCATCTTAATACGTTGGGTAGTTTTTAACACGTTCAGACAGACAGATGCAGCGGGGGACTTTGTTTTATAATATAATTTTTAGAACTTTTAAAGTGGAACAATCCCGTCATACATCATTGTTGCATAACTTTAACCGTTTACGCAGCGCAGGCAACGGAAGCTCTCAAAACTTATAATTTTCTCCGTTTTTGCAACATGTTTCATTACTGCTCCGCTCCTATTGGTCATAGCGTGATGATATACAGCCTATAGCACTCCAGGAACAAAGGGCTATCCAACACAAAAAAGATTTTTTCAGTTCAAACCGGTAGTTCCTGAGATTAGCCATTACTGCTCCGCTCCTATTGGTCATAGCGTGATGATATATGACTTTGAGCACTCCACAAACAAAGGACTATTCAACCCAAAAATAATTTTACAGTTCGAATCGGTAGTTCCTGAGATTAGCCATTACTGCTCCGCTCCTATTGAATATAGCGTGATGATATATAGCCTATAGCACTTCACGAATAAAGGGCTATCCAACGCAAAAATATTTTTTCAGTTTGGACCGGTAGTTCCTGAGATTAGCCATTACTGCTCCGCTCCTATTGGGTATAGCGTGATGATATATAGCCTATAGCACTCCACGAACAAAGGGGTATCCAACGCAAACAGAATTTTTCGGTTTGGACCGGTAGTTCCTGAGATTAGCGCGTTCAAACAAACAAACAAACAAACAAACTCTTCAGCTTTATATAATAGTATAGATTAGAAAGTTATTGAAGTTGCTATCTTACTAAGTATTTTCGGAGGGAAAATATTGCTAATTTTAAATACGTATTGTAGGCAGGTACGTGATATCTATATATATAAAAATGAATTGCTGTTCGTTAGTCTCGCTAAAACTCGAGAACGGCTGAACGGATTTATCTTATCTTGGTCTTGAATTATTCGTGGAGGTCTAGGGAAGATTTAAAAGGTGAGAAAAATTCGAATAATTGCCGGGAAAATCCTCAAAACAGCATTTTTCTATTTCCCATACAAACGTTTTCTAAATAAAATGGAGAGTCAATTTGTAATTTATTACCGCTGCATAAAGTTCAAATTCGCGTGCGCGTTGGAGGATCTAATATCGCGTTCTGAAACTCAACAAAAGTGAAAGTGAATCGCGAACGCGACAAAATTGCATAGTCTCAAAATACATAGTACATAAATAGTGGTCGGCTTCGAGAAACTCAATTTTAGCTAACTTCAGTTGTTAATATAATATATAACTCAAAGGTGACTGACAGTGATATATCAAGGAACAGCCCAAACCATTGGACGGATCGGGCTAAGACTTTACATGCATAAAGCTACTATGACGTAGGCATCCCCTAAGAAAGGATTTTGATAAATTCTACCCTTAAGGGGATAAAATAGGGGATGAAAGTTTGTATAAATGTTCTTAGATTTTCGACTGATTGAACTGAAATCATAGATTGGGGATAAAATTAGTTTGAACCTATAAGTACCGGGAAAATATGTAGCAAGACTTTTATCAAACAGTGGAATTTTATCCTGGAAAACACCTTCACGCGGGCGAAGCCGCGAGCAAAAGCTAGTTTTTATATATATTCACCACTTCCACAAATAAGGCTTTTTTTTTTAATTTGAGGGATGACATACACGACAAATCTACAATCAGCCAGTCTTGTAAGTAGGCAGAGATGTAACCAATGAACCTATTTTTCACGCTGTTTCATCGTGTGATATGAGGCGAGCCTATTGGTATAGTATCACGAATACTTATAATGATTGCTTATGTTTACGCGATTCTTTGACATTAAAATAAAACTGCTTTACAGATTTTTTCCCATATATTTGTTTAATATTACTTATTTTATAACTTTAATGTTTCGGACGACCAACAACTCAGTCTCTTCGTGATCAAGAAGACTGCAAACTTTGAAACGTAGTAAATAAATTTATCGCGAAAAAATCCGTAAAGCTGTTTTATTCCAATGTTTTTATTTTTATTCTTCCAAAAACAGGGTATCTTTTTAAAGCTCATGGCAACACTGGGAAACACTGAACTCAGCGATGAATAATCGAGGATGGATTTTCCTTGCAATATTCCCCAATGCTAACGGCCGACTCCAGCGGGCCAAAGGCAAATATTTATTAACCAATTAAAATCAATTATCTGTAGGGATGCCAAACTCACTTTATTCTAATTGGTACATTTTCGCTGTCAATTTTTTTTTATTGGTTTAAATGACGAGACGAGTTTGACGTTCGCCTGATGTTAAGCGATACGACCGCCCATAAACGGTAGGAACACCATCCAACACTTTGAATGCAAAGTATTGTTTAGTATTTCACTGCGCTCGCCATCCTGAGACATGCAATGTTAAGTCTTATTATATTCAGTAGATTATTGTATAGTATTGATTTATCGAATGTAACAGTTAGGGCCGTGTAATGAAATCGGCCGTAAATAAATTTAGCTTTACTTTTCCTAGTTACATGCTGATATCAGTCTAATATTTTTTTTACAAATAAAATAATTTATACAATAAAAACATTTATTTACATTATTCAAGAAATATACAATATAAGTACCATAGCTACCGAGAATATGTACACATTTTTTAATCAAGCAGCTGACGCACTTTTTAAAGCACATTTTTGTGTAAAAGAAACTTAGTGAAAAGAACAGTCTAGTCTGCATCGCGTTTACATCGCGTTTTATTTACGTCTGAAGCGAGTATTAGCTTGTTTAAAAACGTGTACATAAACTTAGAAAGGCTCGGAAGACGAGATAATGTATTACTCATAATCAAAATTAAGATCAATTTAAATTACAGAACTAATATAAATAGTTGTATAATGATTTCTGTTTACACGAATCAATTTAAAACTATTTTTCTTATTTTATCGTGGTTTTGAAACATCTGGAGGAACTTATAATATAAAACACCGCGATATAATCCGAAAATAGTTTTATTTCGAAAAATACCTTATATCTTAGGGTGACGAGCGCAGTGCTTTGTAATTCAAAAAGTGTTGCTACTGTTTATTGGCAGTCGTGTCGCATACCACCAGGCGAGCTATTTGCCCGTCTCGTCACTCATTCGTATAAAAAACACTCACTATCGTCACGTGACAGCCCTTAGAATGTGGCAATAAATACGACACGTAAATCCGTGTCGTTTCATCATGATTGGTCGAGAGACTACCACGTGATTCACGCGAGGGTCTCTTAGCCAATCACAAACATCCCAGTAAAACGACACATACTTTCGCGTGGTGATTGTTATGCCACACTCTAGACCCGCAGGTCAGCGCTTTTGCAATAATTATCTCGTTTCCTTGGCCTCACAATAAATTACTATTATTAGTTTGTCATATTATTAATACTTATTGTTTTTATTATCAGCTGTTTTCACGGTTATGCATTTCTTGTCCATGAATTTGAGTAGTTCCTGCAAGATATAAACATAATAATCATATTAATCCTGCAATACCGTCCCGCTGCTGGGACAGACCTCTATTACTATGGGATTTAAAACTCAGCGGCAATGGCTCGGGGTAGTCAAACGGACTACCGAAACGAAGGTTGCAAACTTAAAACCCACTCTCCCAACGGAAAGAAACTCTGTCTTCACTACATAGTATAAAACAAAGTCGCTTTCTCTGTCCCTATGTGTGCTTAAATCTTTAAAACTACGCAATGGATTTTGATGCGGTTTTTTTTAATAGATAGAGTGATTCAAAAGGAAGGTTTATATGTATAATAATAACATCCATTAAATAGTGGAGAAATACTGTTATTTTGTTATGTTATACCCGTGCGAAGCCAGAGCGGGCCGCTATGTTTTTATATACAACGTTCACAGTTTTTCTGTACTGTATTTAGTATCAGCATTGCACCCGTGCGAAGCCGGGGCGGGTCGCTAGTAATTTATATTTGTATGTATAACTTACTTTAGGGTCGTATCTGTGCCCATACGCCACTAGTTGTTTGTGTATGACGTCGATATCCACGGGCTCGTAGCGCAGTATCGACTCGCGCAGGCCGCGACGGCAGGACACGTAATTATGGAACGCTATGTGAAGTGGCACCCTGCACGAGTGTACCTGCAATATGATATTCAGCATTAATATATTAGCCATTTGCTTTTATCAGGTGAGGCAGGGGAAGAAGTCCTATTTCCTCACCTACTTTAAGTCCCACCAAATATTTTGGAGAGCGGTGCCATTTCCTTCTAAACGAAAGGGAGTGGCCATGTCGAATTTAAATTGGCGAGTACTCTGGATACGCATCTTAGTGCTTTCTTCTCAAAGCTGCATAGGGTAGGCACTAACCTCAAAAGAAATTGTTGGTAGACACCCAGTTTTTGTTTGAATTTTCAATTTTATATAATTTAATGTCTCTTTTCACTGATAAATAATAATATCAGCCTTGTATAATATACTCGCCCACTGCTGGGCACGGGCCTCCTCTACTACTGAGAGGGATATATATAAATATTATTTTTTCCCATTCTTTAGCGATATTTTGAAATCGGTTTAACTTCTAAATTACTTTTTTTTATTATAAATTCACATGTATGTTATATCTAAACTAGTATTTAATTAATTGTCTGTCTTGCTCTTAATTGGCTGAACCAATTACGATAGAATTTTTATTACCATATAGGAATTTATGACAGTAATCCAACCCACCTTTGCTTTCTCCCTTTTCTGAAACACCCAGTCCTCAACCGCACACTCGGTTTCCTTTAACTCGGGCACTTCATTCGTTACTTCATAAATATCTTGGATTTCCAACATTTCCAGAGCTTTTTTTGGTGATGGCAATAATTTCTTACGAATACTAGGCGGTGTTACGTCCAGTTTCATCCTTTTTGCTGGCGATGGTAAGTCATCCATAGATTCTATGATGGGATGTGTTTGGTTGTATATGTGTGTGAGTAATTGGATGGCTGGAAAAAAATCAATTTTGTAAATTATTAAAAAAAAAAAAAACGTTTTTAATTTATAAACATTTTGAAGGTGTGTGTGATAACCCACATTAATCCAGTGTGGACTAAGGCCTAAATCCTCTTGGTAGAAGAGGCCCACGAGAAGCGGTACGTCAATATTTATACTATTATATAAAGCTGAAGTTTTTTTGAATGCATTAATCTCAGGAACTAATCGACCAATTTTGATTTTTTTTCTAATAGGAAGCTACATTATTCTCGAGTGCTATAGGTCACTTTTTATCCCAGGATAACTTCCTCACGTGGGCGGAATGGCGAGCAAAAACTAATTGTATTATAAATTATAACAGTAATAGATACTATTTATAAATATGTATTTATTGCTAAGATTTATGAATGTTCTGAAATTTGTGGTCATGCAAATTGTAAATGATATCATGTATTAGTTATTTATTTTATATTTACCTCTTTTCCGTTTGAAAGGCTTGAGTCCATATTTGTCTAATTCATCAATTATTTCCGGAGATGACATTCTTGTGTAATCAGGCATTGGAGTTACATTATCGAATTTTATTATATACTCATTTTCAGGTGTTTTTGCATTTTCTTTTAAATTGTCTATATTTTTGTCTGGCGTACCTTCTCTTATATCATGTTCATTATCTTTTTAACTCTAATAACAAATCATCTTTGTTTAAATTGCCACCTCCCTGCTCCCTACTTTTTCGAAAACTAGGAACATTCGGTAAATTATCTAATATTGATAGACCTCCAAAATCAAAATTCTCACGTTTAGACTTGTGAAGAGAATAGTTAAGTTCATTGTCAGTTAATCTGAATTCGGAATTTTGAGTTGATTGCGAAAAGTCTCCTTTGTTGTCCTTCGCTTTTGAACTATTTGATGATCTGGACATATCTCTTACATCGTAGTAGTCATGTATAATAGAAACTTCATCATAATCTATTGATACGTTATCTTTTTTGCCCAAGTTATACAGACTTGAAGTTTTTTCAGTTTTGTCTTCTAAAGGTAAAATTACTGTCTTGTCACTACCATTACTGTTGCTGTCTATTCGACGTACAAGACCTTCACCCAAATCTGAATGATCTCTTTTATTTTCATCTTCATAACCTTTAGTTAGAGATGTGCGGGAATTATTTCCTTTGTAGACTTCATTTGCATTATACAAGAAAGAAACTTCGTCATAAACTACAGATATATTATCTTTGTTACCTAAACTATTGTGATCGTCCTGGATTTGAATTACTTTATCACTATCGTCCTGCAATGGTAAAATAATTGTCTTATCACTATCATTACTATTTTCAAGTGAATGCTCGAAACTGCTATATTTTTCATAAACTCCATCCATTTTTGGAGTTGACGTATTTGACGATTGAGTCAAATCTATATTTGGTTCGAGCATATCGTTATTGCTTACTTCCCCCGCGCCTATTTCATAGTCTTGTATTCCATTATCATCACATTTATTTGGAGTAATATTGAATACATCCAGATTACTATTTCTTGCAGTATCATTGTTCTTTACCTGGCTGTTAGTATTCTTTTCTATAGCAACGGTTTCGTCTGATGATTGTGTCAAATCGACATTATCGTCAGGTAAATCATTATTAATTTCTGTACATACATTGTTTTCACTTATTTGGTTTTTAGTATTGTCTGTAGGTAATGATTTCAAAATCCTATTATTTTCTGTGATGAGATCTTCATCATTGATTTTGCTATTGGTATTGCTTTGAGTGATGCTACTAGGGTTAGACGAATTTGGAGATTTAATAAAATGTTTGTTGTTTTCATTTCCTTTGGTGTGTTGTGTTGGTTTATCATTGCTACAAATGTTATCACTATTATTTTCTACGCTTTTAGAGCCTTTATTAGTATGGGAAGCATCTCTTCCTTCTTTAATTTCTATAACGTCATCTTGAGTTAAATCATACAACACATCACAATTGTCTTTTTTACTTGGATTAAAGTCCTTATTTATTATTCCTGCATAATCACTAACATTTAACGGCATTGTATCATCAAAATTTTTGTTACTACCAAAATATACTTCGGGTAAATCATCACCTGATTCTGATGATTGTGTTAAATCTAATGTACCTTCATTTTTCTCAATCGTAACAACTTCTTCGCCTTCAGGCACTTCTTTTGGATTCACACTTACATGTATAGCATTAGATGTATGGGCAACACATTCAGTAATCTCCATAAAATCATCAGATATTCTTCTTGTTAGTTCTGGATTACTTTTTTGAGATAAGGTGACATTACTATTTGTAAATGTTTTGTTCTTCAAAGGCACATTATTGACACATTCAGTCAAATCCATTATATAACTAGCCTTTTCATGTACTGTAGTATTTGTGGGAATTACTTCTAATACTGACTCTTCATCATCAAAAATATCTGGAGAACAACTTCTGTATATTACTTCATGATTTGTATTTTTATTTTCAGTTGCTATTTCTTCATTTGATTCCTCTCTTTCTGTGATTACGCTAGGAATATCATTATTACTACTTAATTGATTATTTACTTTACTTTTTAAATTTTTACTGGCATGTATCTGCAAATGTTCTTTTTCCGTCTGTTTCAAGCTTATTATTTTTTTACTTTGTGTTAAAAGTCCACTTAATACAACGTCTAGTTCTTCTTGAGAGCACTCTATTTCACTGAAATTCATTTTTGTGCTACTTGAGACTTCAGGGCTGGCTGGTCTTCCAGGAATCTTTGCCCAATCTCTGAAAATACAACCGTTACTTGTAGACTGTTCAACTAATTCAATAGTATAGAATATTTCATGATTCTTTATATCTTTGTAGGATATATTGGTAGATTTATGAAAGAGTGGCGTACCAGCGCCTTCCAGGTAATCGAAATTGTTCAACTCATCAATATTAGGCAACAATACTTGTGAATATCTATTAGCTACAATTTGCTCTTTTTCAGTAGCATTTTTTTCTATTAGTGGATAATGTTTCCTATGTCTGGCCCTTTTCTTACTTGTTATTTTGGCTTCTGGTACTTTAAATCCATATTCTTGTAATGTTGTTTTGATATTTTTTATCCTGTCCTGGGTACTGATATCTTTTGGATCATCTGTTTCAGTTTGCAAAGATTTTGATAGAGCTATTGCTAGCTGTAACTCTTCAGTATCAACATCTATGCCAGCATTCTTGCACACTGTATCAAATTTTTCTGTATAATTAATTAAATCATTTTTCTTAGCTTTTAAAACAGTTCTTATGTCTTTTTGCCCTTTAGGCTTCTTTGCTAGTTTGCATGGCTTCCTGGTATTGGTTTTAGCAACTTTTGGGCCACTATGGCTTCTCTTTACCTCTTTAAAGTCTGACAGGCTATCATCCATAGATTCTTTAGTGAAGTATTTGCTTGTAATTGTATTTTGGTTTGTGTCACTGGCAACAAATAAAACCATTTGTTTGAATAGAATAATTTATTACTATAAACTAAAAAAATTATACACTGTTTACACTTTGTCAATAGGCTTTACAAAGAAAATGTTAGAAGCAATTCAGAAACCATAATAACATGTAAGACTAACAGAATTTATATCCATATAGAAAAAGGTCCTTCCTATCAAAACTCTATGTATTCCATTTAAACTTTCAACTTGCAATGAATATCAACATATACATCAGCCTAAGTGTATTCACAACAAATGAATTTACCTATTACAACCTACATTCATTATGCTTCTGGTCTGTCAATACGTTTAGCCTCCTCAAGCGCCTCTCGAATTTGATCGCCAGTTTTGCTTGACAAAGAACTGGCAATGAGCATCCTTCTTTCAACCTCTTCTATTGGATCTTCATACAGTACATCCCATGCTTTACGAAAGTTGGTTGTAAAGCTACCAAAACTGAAAATATAACCATAACTAAGTATATCATTTGAAATTTTTGGTAAGGATAATTAGTAGAACTTAACCATTCACAACAAAGCACTGATTTCACTGGGGGTCGCACCCTACATTCTATCAATTCTAACATTCAATCTTTTAATTCAATTAACATTGAATGTTTTTTTAATCTTTATTAAGGGGCGGCATAATCGCTTATGCGACTAAGCCCCTTCATAAAGATTAAAAAAAAAAAATAATACATTCAATCTGAACATAGTCAAAATGACTGATGTCATGATATAATTTTTTTTTATTGCCTAAGTAGGCAAACAACAAGTGGTCCACCTAAAGGTAAGCAACTCTGGCCACCAATGAACTTACGCAATATCAAGGCAAAGACAAGCATGTATGTATGGTACCAACTTTTTTATTTAGATACACTTAAATCTTAAAAAAATCCTCTATTCTATTTCATAGGGAAGTATATGTATTTGGTCTTGCAGTAAATAATATTAAGTAAAGGAAGAAAGTTAACAAAATAGCACACTAAAGCCAATATTTAATATTAGGTTTGATTTGTGTTGATGATGTTAGTCTGTCTATTAAATTGTTTATTGATTGTCACTGATTGCTGGTCGCCGGATACAATTTATATCTTCCTGGATAGCAACCACTGTACATAAGTACAAAAACCTGCCATAGTAGCCCATGTAAGTATGTCACATTCTAGGATCAGCCTGTATATTGGCCCGTTGGCACCAGATGGTTCCAACAAGCCGGCATAATTGTGTCGACTGTCGAGGGATAATAATCTCTCATCAGTCAACATTCTATTGGACCCCACTCTACTCACCATCAGGTGAGTAGAGTGGGGTCCTTATAAAAAAAATGTTATTATCGACCTAATACAATCCATTACACGTCTTATATACTAACTACACTCACTACAAATATGTGTTATTGTAGCTAGGCTTGATTTGCTCTTTATAGCCTGCACTTTGGTGTAATACAAAAATATTGCATTTATATTGTTTAAATATACATTATTTACTAATGTAAACTTTGATAGACAGTAATAGAGTAGTGTGATTGAAACAACAAATTTATACAAGTATTTTGTTCATCTCAGAAGGAACCATAACTACCAAGCACTTTTGTTTTTATACAAATTCACAATTTGTTTATTATGCTGTATCTTCAGACTTGTCATTTTTTTCACACATCAATTACAATGGTCTTTAGAACATTCTATATAAAATTCAGTGTACAAACACCACACTGATACAAAATATCAAATTCAACGAAATAACCTCAAAAATTAAAAACATTCTTATTTATAACTTACTGGAAGATTAATCCAGTTATAATTCCGGCGGTTATAACGCCAATACTCAATGCGTTTCTAAATCCAGCGGCTGGGGTGCCTTTAACTCGTCTAGGTTTCCATTTTGACGTATCTACACCGACCGCCATGTTTTCGAAAATGCGTATTGTTATTACAAAGCGCTCACTTATAGCGCCGTAATGCATAAGGAAATTTGAAAATATATATTAGTGGTAGAAGTATTTTTATTTTCCGGGAAATGTGAATAAATCTTAGTTTAAACAACATCAACAAGTGAATTATATAATAAAAACAATATATGTTTCTATTTTAAATGATATACATGGACTAAATTCTTAATTCCTTTGCTCAAAACATAAATTAAATAATAAATCAGCTGATAGCAGTGATGCCAGATTGGATAATTGCCCCCTTATTTAGGTGTTTTTAACATGGTGGAAAATTCCAGGTGACAAGAAAAGGTCTCGGAGGGAGTTTAAGTTAAAAAAACTGGATTCAGAGGGAAAAATAATTAAAACATTTTTGATTTATCTAGTACGTTATTACAATATAATATAACAGAGGGTTTTGTTCTAGTTTCAGTCTATCACATAAGGCACATGAGAAAGAGTTAATTATTATTTTGAAGTTTGAAATCATTTTACGAGGTTTCAACAAAAAATAATTGTGAACACTGCAGTTAGACGTCATAGGAAGAAATCATCAATTGATAATCTTGTTTTTGTTGTTATACACTGAATTAAATGTAAATAAATAAAATGTCTCTTCTACAGCAGTTACAATACAATGATTATAAAAAAGCAAAAGCGTTTACTTTAGAACAGTGCGTTACTATTGCTAGTCTAACGAAGTTGGAGTAAGTAATTAATAATAAACATAAAAATTGTTTCTTTTTAAAAAGCTTAGTGAAACCAAATATTGATAAATAGTTATTCGCCATTAAATACTGTTTAAGGTGCTAATTAACCCTTTATATATGGCTTATACATAAAATAACGTTATGTCCCTGAAACATATATTTCCTGATCTATGGACAGGCACAACTCTAGGTACCCCTAACTACTCCTGAATATTGTATATCTAAATGGGGTAGAAAGATGGCAATTATGCAGGCCGTCGGGGCATGCTTGTATTTTTTTTTTCTTTGACGTGTCGGTATTTCCTATGGGCTTCAGTTTGCCGAACCAAAATAAAAAAAAAACAGATATAGTGTATGGTCAAATGGTGTTAATATGATTGAAGGGTTATGTTTGTTGTGTTTGTAATATTAAATCAGAAAAAAATGAAATTAATTTTACACTTTTCAGAATATCGTTTAACAATGTAGATAATCCTGGAGAACACCTCTTGGAAGAACTACACCGTAATGGATTTACAAAATCAAATTATGAAGCATTACTCCTGTCGCTACAAAGATACAGGCCCCAAGCAAAAATCGCAATTCTTATCGCTAACGATAAATACATCCACCTTTCAAAGCTTGCCACACCGTCTACAGACTGTGACTCTTTAGGATCAAACTTGAAACTGCTAGGATTCATTGTGGTGACTATAAAAAACACAACAGCTCATGACTTAAAAGTTATATTGAGGAATATATCTGATGTAATACCTGCTGATTCTTATTGTAAGTATATAGATTTAGAAGTCATTAGAACAAGAACAGTTTATGTGCCAAATGAGTTATTGTGTATAGCAAATAATTTCTTAAAATATTACTTATTTTACATTAATACTTTTAAGGGGTAGGCAGGAGTATTATTACCGGTATACAAGGGGAAGTAATTCTTCTGACATTTATCGTCATCATTATCCAACTCCGGCCTGATATTGTGCAGAAAATTCTGGTACTACCAACATAAAATTGCATTATTTCCACATTCCATTCATACTTATAGGGGAAAGCAGTGGTATTACTACACCTGCATTTGATGTTTACACGCATCATTATCCAACTCTGGCCTGATAATGGTCAGAAAATCCCGATGCTACTATCGTAAAATTATATGCATTGTTTCCATATTCCAGGCTTCATGTTCTATGCAGGCCATGGATGTCAGTTATGCAATACTAAATGCATGCTCGGTATTGATTGTCCCACAGAAAATGTGGAGGTGGAACACTGTGTTACGGAGAACTATGCATTGAAAGTATTAGAGGGATGTCAGCTCGATATGTGTATACTCATCATGGATATGTGCAGAGTGCCTTTGGATAGGTAAATATTGTTTGTAGTGGTTCCTTTCTAACCGAATTTCGGCTACAGAGGCAATCTCAACGAGAGATCAACCGAACAGGTAGGAGATATTATAGTGCATGTGTGTGCACAATACACAGATGCACTCTCTGTGCTCCTGTGTGTGATGTTTGTTGTATTTTGTCTTAATAAATGTAAATGTTTATGAAGTATTTTATGTTTAAATAATATCAGCCCTGTATTATATACTGCCACACTGCTGGGTATGGGTCTCCGATACTATCAAGAGGGTTTAGGCCTTAGTCCATGCTGGCCTAGTGCAGATTGGCAGACTTTGCATACCCTCAAAATTCTTATATCGAATTTCTCAGGTATGCTACATCCCTCACAACTGTTAAAGCAAACACTAAAGTCAGAGGTGTGTCCTTTCGTTTTGAATCTGCAGACATTTGTCTTGACAGTCTATTCCACTCCTAACTGGGCTATCGCCCCTTCAGGTATTTGTTTAACATGCAAAAAGCCTAGAATTCATTTTGATATATTTTGGCATGCATAAACCAGTTTCTTAGACAATAAGAAAGTTATTATCTCTTTTACTCATGTGGTATATATTGTAGAAATCTTTTCCCCATATGTATATATTAAATAAATAATACTTTATCAAAATACATATTATATAATTACAGGGAAGCCAACCCAAGTATCTATTTATCAATGACAGACGTTGAAGATTACATGATACACAACAACTTACTAATATGTTACTCAACACAGTCCTCTAAAGGGGCATACGAGATGGTGCAGATGGAATTCTCTACAATGAATGGTAACAGCACATACCAGCTACAGACAGGGGACAGTAAACGCATATTGTCTGGTATGAGTGTGTATGTGAACGCTTTGTGTACCAGGTTTGAAGATTCGACTGATATTAGCAGTCTGTTGGACAGAGTGCACGCAGGTAAGTTTTGACAGAATAAATAGAATTCAATACCCTGAGTACGAATTTCCGGGCAATCGAAGTTAATAGAATGGTTTCGACTAAGCAAATTTTTGTATGGAAATTTAACAGCGCCCCGGTGAGCGTATTTGGGACTAAATACAGTAGCGTGAAAATCCCGCACGTAAACTTCTAAATGTAACGGTTAACTTAATATGTATAGGAATCGATGGTAGTAATTATTTTTTTTATATATATTATTGATAAACAACTATCGAGAATTATATAAACGTTAATTTACTCAATACAAACTCCATAAATTCTTGCTATGGGTACCGATTAAGTATTTAAATTTGTATGTGTTGATAATGTTAAGCTCTCGATTCCTATTCAGCATTCATTGTATTTACTTGCTACACCCAGTTAAAGTTATGTAATTTTGATAAATAAATTACCGTAAAAGATTTTGTTTTGATGTCTTATACTATTTTATTTTTTAAAACTCGGATGGTACAATGCGATGTTGTTACAAAACTAAACGGATTATAGATAGGTTTACAGGTGGGTCTATGCCTCAAGTAAAATCTAGGGCCTTATTCTCTATGACAGTGTAAACTAGTAACACGGCTGTGTTATCTTCGCGAAATAAGCGTGGAATGGTATTCCGTCCAATTTCTGTTGTCTTGAACGTGACGCAGTGCGTTTCGTACTTGCTAGTCACTATCCAAATATGTGTGGCATAGTGAATAGTATAGATCGCTTCGAATAGGTCGATTTAGAAATGTTTGGGAGAGGCCCATGTTCAGCAGTGGACATCCTGCGGCTGATGACGATGATGATATAGAATAAAGCCTCAGGTTAGTAAATGCAGGAATATTTATTAATTACACAGTTTTTTATATTTACTTTTTCAGATGTGGAGCGTTTGCTTGAAAAACAAAGGCCTATAAAGCTTCAATGTGGTACTGACAAAAGATACCTATATGATGCTACAATAGGTTAGTATAAATTATATTAAATAAACTATTTACGGTAGGTATAGTCAATTATTATTCCTAAGAGGGTCATACCGCCATTTCAATTCTCGATCACAATCCTTTTTTTTTATCTATCTCAAATATGGACCAATTATAAGAATATATAAGAATTATTTTGATTTTTTTTATTCTCGGAACCGGATTGGAGATTGCGATTCAGATTGTTTATGAAAATGGCTGTAAGTGGCAAACTGCAAAGACTAAGAGTAGGTTTTATGTAGAATCCTCCATTGTTAATGACGTTTTTGCTTCTGTCACAGGCTCAAATTTAGTGTTTTTTTTTTGCAGGTGATACAACAACTTTCTTACAAACCCCCTGGAAGGAAGCTACGAAAAGCTATAAGGAACATTGTATTGTATATTAAAATAACACTATAAGCGAACATTTGAATTGCTATACCGAGGAGTATTTGGATTATCCAGGTAGATCAGGCTGTCAAAAATTGCTTAGCAAAAATAGACTTTGTTTAATGCATAATAAAGTTACCCTGAAAGGGTTGCCTGCAGCCGCTTATCTGTTGACAGTCAAGTGACGTATGAACGACGTAAGGCTATTTTTTTTAAAGTATATCGGTAATGGCGTCTAATTAAATTAGGTATGAACATTAGCTCGAAATTAATGTATATCGATAAAGACTAACCCCTATAATCATAAATTTTCTTATCTAAGGACGGAGTATTGTTGTGATAACAAGTTTGTTTCTCAGACAGCTTGCTGTTTGTTCAGCTTTATTTATCTGACAGCCAACTAGATTAAATCACAATCACAACCGCTTTACGTCTACGTACTGCGAAGGCTGGCATGCCGTCAGCACTGAGAAACAGACTTATCACAGCAATGCTCCTTAGATAAATAATGTCTATGAATTAGGGGGTAAATGTATGAGTTACAAAGTAGGTAATGTATTTCGAGTGTCTTCATGTATATTCATTTAGGGGTTGACTGCACCAAGGACAGTGTTCAAGACTAAGTATGGTCTTATCAAAAAGTATTATTATTAGAGAACTTTAATCAGTGATTAAATGAATCAAAATTTTGTATTTTCCGCTTCATTGGCTTAATGGAATGAAAGTACTGATTGTTATTGATGACGTGTGAAAATTGAACAGGGTAATAAAATCAGTATATGCGCTAATATTGTAATAGAACAATGTTTGTAAGAAAAGTCAAATGATTATGGTGCTAATAAATTGATTTTTATTTTTTTATGTACTTATAAATATTTATTTATCTTAGCAACGGTATATTTTTCGTCCCCAATCTCTTACAAAAGAATTGAGAATAAACCCCATACATGACAAAAAAAATACTTCAGCTTGCTAATGAATGATGTCTACCCGTATCGTCTAAAAATAAATGAGGGGAATACCAATAAAACAGGAAACATTTTCATAAAAAAAAAACGAAAAAATAAGCTCTATTTAAAATTGTAAATATATTGGGGCTTCGATCCGTTCAGCGCTTCAAGCTATCGACAAAAAGCAAAATTTGCTTCATTACATTTATTTGAACTCAGCACGTTCGCCGCGCGTGGTGTTTTTGACATTTCACAGCTCAATAACGTTTGACAACCTAGTTTGACAGCTGTCAAAAACACCGTCTGTCATTTGTCAAGTCGGACAGTGGCTAGTCTTTCCGGCCGGTGAGTAAGTGCTCTCTGAGTGTGCATATTTCTCGCTCGATGTTCTCTCTCGCCGCTACTCTCAAAAGCATTCGAACCTCAGGCGTGTGGTATAGTTTTGGTATTTGGGTGAATTGGTTTAAAACCTGAAAAAGAAAAAATATTGTTTGAACTTATTATCTATTATCTCGCGGAAAAACGTTTGAAGTCGATTGCTTGACGTCAATTCTAAAAGGCAACAAAAATACTTTGGTGTCTGTTGTTACTGCAAGTAGACTACTGTCTACCATTAGGTAATATTATTCCCAGTGCCGTAACTAAAGCAGTGCTAGCAATGCCCAAGCGCAGGTTGCAAACCCTGGGGGGCACAGAATGACCAGACCAGAACTGAGTTTTAGGTCAACCATGGAGCAGTTATAGGAGGCTAATTATGCCACAGCTTGTTAGGGCAATGGAGGGGTTAAGGAGGGCCTAATACGACAGCCTATATCAAGTATGGAATACTTTGACATCTCACCTTAATCCTGTAAGCTCTTACGTAATTATCGTTTGTGAGCTTCGAGTACTCAGCTCTCACGAGTTTGGCATGTGCGTCATACTCCTCGCGCGAGGCGGCCATGACTGCCAGTTCCAGGTCCCCGAAGAGTTGCAGGTCGCGGAGTGGCGCCGGTGAGCCCAAAACAGCGTTGCATCCACACGACCCGCACCAGGCCTCGTCGTCGGTGAGGAGTGCCAGTACGTAGGAGATTAGGTCTTGCTGAAATAACATGAATCATTTATTTTTGACCCGATCCAATTCGAATCGAAGAATCAGCGCGGTTGTTGTACTTGTATCATGTATGCATTATAATAACGGCACTGAGGCAGTCAATCAATATATACAGGGTCATTTTGATATTGCGTTACTAAACGAAACCACATACTCGTCTTCACCTTTGCTGACATTGTGCCAAAAATTATCAATTTTTACGAAAAATCCTGGTTTTAGTTTTCTGATTATTTGGTCGATATATCGCGTGTGCGTGGGTGCATTTCTGACAGAAAGTATGATGTTGCCACTGCAATGAATTCTCTTAGAGTAGTAGTAGTGGCTTTAGGGCGCGTAAAAATAACATTACTCTTTATTAATATTTATTTAACGTTGAGTTGTAGCTGTTCTGATTCAAAAGCTCAAAATTGTTAGTATTTCTTACAGATTGCGGATGTAAGCTGAGCAGCTCTGCTAATAACTTCGCAGCGAGTTCAGAGGGCGTGTGACGTAATACTATGGCTAGTTTGAACGCGGCCGGTTGGATGACGTCATCTATGCCTTTCATCAACAGGTTCTGCCATACCCCCGCCTGGAAATTGTGAAAAAGTATGGGTTTTTTTGTGAGTGCTACAAACCATAGAACCATAGAAAAAGTACTAAATCTATCGGCATATTTAGAAATTACAATTGAATAGTTTATTTCGATGTTTAACATTCGCGTTAACATAGGAAATCATGAAAAATAAATACACCAAAAACTATGTCATAACCTTTCTATAACATTCTTGAAAAAATGTATTCTATCGACTCCACTTTAAAATGGAATTAGGGTAGGTGTAAAGATTGAAGCTCAGGAAATAAGCAAATTACTGACGGCTTACATCTAGCTGAAAAACATTTTTATTACACGTTAAAATTTACATCGGCTTAACAATATTCATTTAGGTTACGACCTTGTAAAAGAACAAGCTATTTTTAAGACAAAAATTTGCATGATCGTTAGACTGATCATGCGTGCTTATCAAGCGTGATGTACCGTGTGTAATCACCTTAGATAATCGCATTATGAGCCGCAGAGATGAGCACTCGGGCGGAACAAAGGTGAAATCTAAAATAGATTATGGGAAAGTGTTTTTTCTAGTTTAGAGAAATTTCTTGGTATATTGTGTGAATGGTTTAATTATCTGTTACTGTAATTGTAAGTATGTAAACTCTCTCCATGACAAAAAAATAAGGTATATCAACCTTTGATCAGGGATCCAACTCTGATAGCATAAACATAAACCTAATTGTTTTTGCGATGTTATCTACTAACAAATACCATTGTAACTCTTAAAATATTTTAAAATAAAAAAATAAACTAACGGACTGTGGGCCAAATCCGGACAGCCAATAGAGCTTTTGAGGACTTCTTAGAGAAATTTCTAAGAATATTAATAAATTTTGATTCAGAGGGTTACATTACGGTGAGATCAATATTAAATGTTTGTTAAATAATATTTTGCCTTAATTTAAATTTAAATCCAAGGAATGATTTTTGCGTGATACAGAGCAACAAACGATCACTATCCCTTATTTCGAGCCATCGTGAAAATAGACCAATCAGAACAAAGTTGTTTATATGTACAGATGACTTGAGATTAGTTATTATAGCCATCGTGAAAATAAACAAATGAGAAGAAAGTTTTTTTTAATGTATAAATGACTAGATTAGTTAATTCGAATTCGGATCGAAAATTGGGATCGCTTGTAAATGCCTGGATTACCTGGTAAGCGACACAGTTCCTGAGCGAGTGCCACATGCTGTCAGGCGGCGAGGCGTCGACTATCTGAGCTTTCAGGCGTCGTCGGCAGCAGGCGCGACGAGCGTGTTACACGCCGCTCGCCACACCCGCGCCGCCGAGCAGCCTTGCCGCTCCCCGGCAGGCACTATACAATACGTTATATGCGAATGAATCCCTCCAAGCCGAAACTTTGGCGGCCAATCTCAACGGTTATCAGCCAGGTAAAATTATAGTGCATAAGCGTGTGCGCCAGTTGGTGAACTCAGGTCATATAGGTCAGGCGTAGATGTATTATTTACGTGTACGAGTACTATCGCCATGAGTTTCTGGCTTCGAATCTCGGGTCGGAGCCAAATTTAATTTGACTGCGTTTTTTCATTCTGAGAAATTAGTCAGTCGCAGCTCGGAGTCAGGTATATGGCGGTGTAATGCCTTAGAAAGCACATAAATCCGTTGGCAGAACCAACTGATTTCTCTTTGGTCATGTCGATTTGCCGTCTCATCGGACTATGAGAGTGGAAGGAACGGAGAGTGCACCTGTGTATTGCGCACACACTTGTGCACTCCATGTGTAATATATCCTGCGTACCTGGCTGATCTCCATTGACATTGGCAACCGTGGCCGAAATTCAGCCATTTTATTCATTTATTCAAGGCTATGGAAATGAAACTATCGACCCAAGCTCTCCCGTGGGAATGTTTATGAAATTAGCGCGTAAGCAGTCAAGGTTATTAAGTAATTCATTTATTTCGTAGCGTAGCATTACGCGCGTACGTTCGCCCATACGGTAACAAACTTTTTAGGTAAATTCTATACCCATTCTAGTTGAATTTAGTTAGATTTTAATTAAATGTAAATAATTTTAGATCTCCAGTGTCCATACCAGCCTTCGATTTATAGAAGTAGGTAAGTCAAATACTGATAAAACAGCTCGAATTACGACCTTCT
Organism: Manduca sexta; assembly: GCF_014839805.1. Classification (NCBI taxonomy): domain Eukaryota; kingdom Metazoa; phylum Arthropoda; class Insecta; order Lepidoptera; family Sphingidae; genus Manduca; species Manduca sexta. Next base: position 7,119,958 of record NC_051119.1, read on the forward strand.
TTATACAACTTATAAATTATAATAAAAAAATGAACAGCACGATTAATTTCTGCTTTTATGGCGCCAGGTTGAGTAAAGGTCACGAAGACGTCTACATTTACAAGACATTTTGTAAATCGGAATTTGTTCTGGTAAGTAAAATTTAAATAATATTTAAATTATTGATTGTCTGCAATCACTCACATAAAGCTTACCTCCCATGTCGGGCTCCTTCCACCAGTTTATCGCCAGCTTGCTGGTTTATGGGCCCCCTTCTGAAATACCAGTCTAATTTCAGATTTGCTAATATCACTCAGTCAAAAAACCAAGGCCAATAAAAAAAAAATACTCTTCAAGAAAACTGTTACTAATTCTAAAACCAATTTATTACTTAGTGGTTATGCTAGCGGCTTCGCCCGCGTGTCAAGTATTTTTCGGGATAAAAATTAGCCTATAGCACTCAGAAATACTTTACTGGTGGTAGGCCTTTCATATGTGAGAGTCCGCCTGGGTAGGTACCACCGCAATGTCTATTTCTGCCGCTAAGCAACAGTGTGTTGTCATTGTTGTGTTCCGCTTTGAAGGACATTGTAGCCAGTGTAACTACTGGATATAATGAGATTGAACATCTCACGTCTCAGAATGGCGAGCGCAGTGGAATACCAAACAATATTTTATATTTCAAAGTGTTGGATGGTGGTTCTACTGTATATGGGCGGTCGTATCGCTAACCATCAGGCGAACGGTAAGTTTCGTCTCATCATTGAAAGCAATAAAAAAGTAATATAGCTTTCCTATGAGCGATAGACCAATTTAACCGATGAACATAGTCCCGAGCAGTGGCCAAAGGTCCGTATAATCCGATTCCTGTCGGCTTCCTTCATTAAAATCTAATAATTATCATTAGAACGATTTGGAGATCGCATACCAATGTTGTGGTGGGTTGCTCTTTCGGCAAATTTTACCTTTCGCCCCTGATCCTGAGTATACAGCAATTTTTTTTGCCGTTGAATGACGAGACGAGCCTGCCACTTGCCTGATGGTAAGTGATACGACCGCCCATAAACAGTAGCAATTTCATACAGAGCTATTGTTATACTATCGTTCGAGTAATATGAAGTTTAGTACGCGGGTGCGATAGGTCTCATCACGGCGGCCAAAAATAAGTTAAGTATTTTAAAAAATATATAAAGGTATGCTCTGAATGGAATTCACCCTTAAAATACAGCTTACCGAGATTATCTATATATATTGATATATCAGGTAATAGTTTCGCCTTTCATATCTACATTTAACTAATTACCACGGTGTAATAATCCACTTACTACTACTAAGTACTCCACCACTTTCTCCAAACAAGGATAAAACCCATCATAGAGAGTAATTTAGTTTAATTTCAATTAGGGCATAGGTTTAAGGAAGACAATCTAGTGTTAGTGTAATTTAGTGTTTAAGTATTGTTAATAATGATTGTTTATTGTATAATGCCTTTTCTTAAATAAAAAAATAAGTCATCCACTGTTACGAGTTGTTATTTTTTTGCTGGATCCGCTAATTGCTAGTGTTTTGATAGCAAAAAGTTGGCAACGACCAAGAGCGCCACTTAACGACGCGTAATCATGTTTAGGCAGGAGAGTCGCATGAATATCTAATTACAAAATAAGTATAGGTACCTAGGAATTACGTATTAAGGAATGCTTTTAATATTTTAAGCCAGTTATAATCAACTTAATTGGTAGATACCCACTCACTTACTTATTGTTAAATTTACTAGAAAAACAACGCAAAACAATAGGTAGGTACCTACACTCCCAGCTTTAGGAAAATGAGTTTTCGAGACTACATTTACGCAACTGCGTTTATTTTTGAGACAAGCGGTTCAAAACATAATAATCATTTATGAATACGTAAAATATAAATTTATCGCACTATTATGCTAATGATGTGAAAATTACTTTTTTTATATGTTAATTACACTGAATTAAATACTCGAGTCAAATTTGTGTTATTAAATTATACAGTTAACGAATTTAATGTATTTGCAAAATTTCGAGTTCTTGCAGAAATTTTCTATACTTATACAATATTGATATCTACTTTATTACCTAGGCAAAGAGCATTACAATACTACGGACATTACCTAGGTATCGATTGAATTTGGTAACTAAAGCTACGTCAGTAGGGTCTTAGTACATTGGTTAATAAATTTACTTTATTTTGGTTTAAAGCATGCATACAACACTTTTGTCTGTGTTATTAGTTTTAAGTCCCGAGATTTTTATTTAATGAGGCCGTAACCTTGTAATTTATACTCGTTTTTAACCAAACATAGACTTATATAAAAGTAGGCTTAACAAATTCCACCCCTATTTCTGAAATTACCGTCACCGTAACCTACAAAAAGGCATAGTATTGAGCTTATTTACCTTTTAATTTTACTATTAAACACTACTCTACGCATTGTAAACAATGAAGCACCTTTTACAACAATCTATCCATAAACAAGCACAAACTAATAATGTTGCCAAACAATAAAAGTAAAACTCACGATTTCAAATGTCCAATATTTTGTTCGATGGCGTCGGTTCTAAGTGGGCTCACGTGACGTGCGTGGCGTAGTGTCATGGCGATTCGGTGGGGACGGATAGTGAAGTGATCCTATCGATTATGAAATGTCAATGATCCAGTATCGATAACGTCAATATATTACGCAGTTCCCTTAAAACTTTCAAAAATACTAAATTGTATGTGATAATATTTTGATGACACTGTGGTGAATGGGATGATAAATTCTCGTTTTTGAAGTCAATTCTTTATTTTATAGTAGTTCATACGCAGTATAATTATTGATTATAATATTTTTCTAATCATACATTATGTATCAGTCTAAAAAAATATCATATCATACCTATCATACTGCTTTGTTTAGACAGCAGGTACTTGACGGGCTAATAAAATGCTTGTATTTTTATTTCTTTTTTAATTTAGCATAATTGTAATGGTTCAATTTAAAAATGATGATGAACTGCTTTAATATACATAAAATACCGTAGAATAAATTTATTACAGCCCCGCATCTTTATGATATAATAAGAATATTGTTAAATTTACTAGAAATTGCAATATCGATAAGTACTATATTATTTTCATTCACATTCCTACACAGGGTAGCACTCAGATGCTTGAGCCGAGGTAGGCGCATGCGAAGACTGGAGAAGGGTGAAAACATATTGTATGCTATATTGACATAGTTCGACCTTATTATTAATGACGTAGAATTCATTATGGATAATCTAATTCAAATGTGATAAAGCTGCCAGGAATTTTAAGTCTTAATTTTTAGTAGCTACAACGTATTTTACATGTGTAATTTATTGTGACTCATCAAAATCGGTCAACCCTGAACTTGAAGCGGCGCGGCGTCAACATTCAACGTCATTTTGAACCGACTTTAAAAAGGAGGAGGTTCTCAATTCTATTGTAGTTTTTATGTTTGTTACCTCAGAACTTTTGACTGGGTGAACCGATTTTGACGATTATTTTTTATTTGAAAGCTGGTGCTCGTGTGGTCCCATATAAATTTCATTATTGTTGGGTGCTTGTTTTCGGCGATACATCAGAAAACTCCTAAAATTATGGCGTCAACTATGATGTCGACGTATACTTACTGATTTTACTAAAACGAAAGAGCAAAAATAAAACATTTAACAAAAATTGTACCGTCTTCAAAACCACTAACAACCATAAAATAATTTTAACATTACCTTTATACCGGTTACTAATTTTGGAATCAATGACTAACAAAAATAAAACATTACTTAAAATTGCTAGTTAAGCTAAAATAAATACAGAAACAAACGTACGAAAACAATATATTTAATAATTAGTTATTGACCAATAAATCAATGAGATTAACTTCAGTGATGGCTACAAAACGCAAATTAATAATAACAACCCAAAGATTTAAAAACATTAATTAACATATACTTAAATATTATATTAAACAATCTTCTCACTCAGTAGTAGAGGAGGACCGTGGCTAGCTGTGGGACAGTATATTATAATACAGGGCTGATATGTGAATTCTCTTTATTTAAAGTTTTTTATTTACATATATATTTTAAAAAACATGAATATAAAAATATAAAAAAATGAATGACCCTCCGATGGCGAAGCTCAAGGATACAGGGCTGATATTGTTATTATTATAAATCTTCTTACACACCTCCGCCTACATGCCTGCTGAGTGTATGCAAGGCTTTAATTAGGAGCATATTAAGAAAAGTCGCCATGCTGAGCTCGCACCACGCACCCTTGTTAACTGGTGAAACAGGAACAGGCGGGCTAAAAATAAATTGTGTTATTAATAAAGACACTAACACTTTTTCGTCCTGTAGGTCTGAATTATGGCGCCACACATAGCAAATTGAACACTTGTTTGAAC